>NW_017729011.1:574184-578129 GCF_001723915.1 Gavialis gangeticus
CAAAGGGAGCAGGAGGGCGCAAAAGCCCCCATGGCTCACCAAAAGCATCCAGGAGTGTCTCCTAGCCAAAAGGCTCAGGTCCCGTAGCCTCCCCTCATAGGACCTGCCTTGCTGCCCCCTGATCATGCAGGTGGCCCTCCTCTGGACCCTCTCCATGTTGTCCACATCCCTCTTGAAGTGCAGCACCCAGAACTGGACGCAGTACTCCAGCTCCGGCCTGACCAGTGCTGCACAGAGTGGAAGGATCACCTTCTCGGACCTGCTCGTGATGCATCTGTGGATGCATGACAAGGTGCGGTTAGCCTTCCTGACCACGTCCTCACATAGTTGGCCCATGTTCATCTTGGAATCAATAATGACACCAAGATCCTTTTCTGCCTCTGTGCTGATGAGAAGCGAGTTCCCCAGCCTGTAGGTATGTTGCCGGTTCTTCCTCCCCAGGTGCAGCTCCTTGCACTTGTCAGTATAGAATCCCATCCTGTTCTCATCCACCCACCCCTGAAACCTGTCCAGATCTAGTTGCAGCCTGTCCCTCTCCTCCAGCATGCCCACTTCTCCCCACATCTTAGTGTCATCCACGAGTTTGAACAAGGTGCTTTTCACCCCCTTGTCCAAGTCGCTGATGAAGATGTTGAACAGTGCAGGCCCAAAGACCAAGCCCTGGGGGACCCCACTGCCCACATCCCTCCAGGTTGAAAATGACCCATCCACCACCACTCTCTGGGTGCGGCCCTCCAGCCAATTAGCAACCCATCTGACCGTGTAGGCATTGACACCACAGTCGCCTAATTTTTTAATGAGAATGGAATAAGAGAAAATGTCAAAGGCCTTCTGAAAGTCCAGAAAGACTACATCCACCGTGACACCTGCGTCCAAGAATTTTGTGACCTGGTCATAGAAGACCACCAGGTTGGTCTGACAGGACCTGCCTCTAATGAACCCATGTTGATTGCCTCTAAGCATAATCTCCCCTGCTGGCCCCTCGCAGATGTGCACCTGGATAATTTTCTCAAAGAGCTTCCCCAGGACCGAGGTAAGACTAACAGGCCTATAGTTTCCTGGGTCCTCTTTCCCCCCTTTTTTGAAAATGGGGACCACATTGGCCTTTTTCCAGTCCTCTGGCACCACACCAGAGCACCACGAGTGGTTGTAAAGCTGTACCAGGGATCCCACAATGACCTCTGCTAATGCTGGGAGAATATCAGCTTCCTTAAAAAAATAAGCTTCTAGTTCTCATAGTTGTAGGGAGAAGAACCTTAAAACCAGCCCCTGAACATGTTCTAAGGGCCTGGAGAGAAATGGAAAAGGACTCCCAATAGCTCAGTTAAAATATGGCCCACGCCGGGGCTGGAGATGCTGGAGATGTTTGTAACACCCTACGCCCTTCCACATTCTCCCCCAGGACTGCTGTCAAGACAGTGTCAATTCTATGGGGAGACTGTGAGCTTCTAATGAACCACTGCAATGGAAAAAGCTGGTGTCTCCGGGCCCCATGTGTGCCCCCCAGGGCTGTATGTGAGCTGTGTTATGATGACATTAAATATGCAACATTAGGCCTTAGATATTTAGGAGTTGTTTTGCCAATGGCCTTGTAAGCAATCCAGTAAGGAGGGTAAGGGGTGAGGGAGAGGGGGCCCTCTGTGCTGGTATCGAAGTGCAGCCCAGGCAAGGGTCTGCCTACCATGCAAATACAGCAGCTTGCTGATGGATTGAAATAGAACCAAAGAGATCCTGAGTGCATGCCTCTGTCCCAGACTCTACTTGCACATCCACAGAAGCAGGGCTTCCCTGCTACTTCTGAGGACAGCCTGTGCACCCATGCACCAGGACTGTCTATGCCAGAAATGTCTAGCCATGGACGCCCCCACGCATTCCCCATGGGACTACTCCTGTGTCCATCAACATTTTCCCTAGCTCAGTGTGGCTGGAGCTGTGTGAATCTAGGTAGGATGTTCAGCAGTGAGAGCTGGGACTGCCTTAAGTGAGATGCATGGTGGATATTGCACCACAAAAGAGGCACATCTATCAAATAAGAGAGATGCCCCTTTTCATTAACATCCTCTCCAGCCTGTGATCAAAACCCTGTGCCCACCTGAACCTGAGATCATTTTCAACTCAGCCTAGAAATCACCCTGCCTGTGGTAATAGTAAAAGGAGGTTGGTGATTGGAGCTGCAGAGCAATCACAGTTTGCGGTAAAGCTGTGCTGTTAAGTGAATAAGTAAATAAGCCGTTGATTGATAGCTGTTAGTCAAACCTGCCTGCCCTCTCCTGGGATGAGAAGATATAAAGCCCTGGGGTCCTTTCTCTGGCTGCCAGCATTATGTCAGTAGGCTGTGGTTTGGTGTGTTTGTAGATCTATGATTGAGAGCAACTTGGGGTAAGGAATCTGCAGAGGATGGCATCTTTTCCTGGGGTTTATCCTTGAAAGCTATGTGAGAAGGGGGAGCTGTTATGGGAGCTCCTGAGGGTGTGATGCATTTAACTCAGAAGAGGTGCTAGAAGGCTGTAATCCTAAGGGGGAAATGTCTGAGATTTGCTGCTAACAGTGTGACTGAATGTGGTGTAGGTGCAAGGGGCTCTCCCTCAGCTGGGCCTATTAAGCCCTGCTGGGTAGAAAGGAGAGAGCAGGTGCAGCGTAATAGTATGGCAAAGTGGTGTGATGGGAGGGGACGAGTAGGGTATGTGCGGTGCGGGGGAGGCTCATGTCTGGCAGCACCTGGTCTCAAGCCAAGGGCCCGTGAGTTCTGATCCTGGCTTTTAGATGGTTATTTATGCTTTGTATCTCTGTCTCCTCTCTGTAAAATACGGATGATAGTGGCTCCAGTTGTGGGCTGTGAGAGTTGTCTGTAGAAAGACTGCAATTAGGGCCTGGTTTGTAATGGTATTTAGTTGCCTGACTCCTGTTTAGGAACTGAAATCAATGGTCTATCAGGCACCTAAATACCTCTGTGAATCTGGCCCTCAGTTCTAGGGTGCTAGGTGCTGTATGCTTACAGTGAGCCAGCACTTGTAGAGGGCCTTTTAAGAAGTGCAGAAGTGATAAGTAGATCTCTGATGTGTACAGTGTGGCTTGGTTTTGTAAACCACTATTTAAGGAGTTGTAATGATCAAGACTGGGAGGAGCAAGCTTCAAGCATCACAATGTGGACCTGCTACAAAAAATATCAAAATGGCTGAGGGAGCGAGGGGCTGGAGTCAGGTTATCTGGGTGGTGCTCTCCCTGTGCCACCCACATCTGACATGCTGCAGGGTGAAGGTGTCCTTGGAGATGCGCTTAAAAATAAACCTCTTAACTGGCTGCTAGTTCTCAAGTATCAAGACAGCTGCACCCTCACCTACCTGTCCTCCCCCACTGCCCTCATCTTCTGCAGCTGGGAGGAAGGGACAAAGTCTGGAGACCTCTCAGCCCTGGGGAAGTTGGAGGGGGTAACAGAATACAGACCACTGCTTACAAGCTCAGCAGCAACGGGGTCAGCTGGGTGAGAAGGGGTGCCAAGGGAGATTCAGGAGTCATCCACCCTGGTGATCTTCAGAAAGCATCTGGACACCCATCTTGCTGGGGTCAGCTGATCCCAGCAGTCTTACCTGCCCACGCGCAGGGGGGCTGGACCCCATGATCTGCAAGGTCCCTACCAGCCCCTAACAACTATGAAGTCCTCATCTTCTGCGTCACCGCTAGCCCTGGTGCTGCGGCATCCTAGGAACCTCAGCTAGGCGGGCTGAGCTGGGCTGCCTGCTGCCCAGCCCCACAGCCTCAGTTGACTGAGGCTCTCTTGGCAGGATCAGCTTTGCCAAGGTACAAGGAAACAGCCAGGCCCAGGGGTGCCTGTGGGAGGCTGGCCTGGCCCCGGACGGGGTCTCCCACGTAACCAGTGTCCCTGCTCCTGCAGGAGCGCGCGGCGCGTGCAACGCCCTGTGCTCCGGCGGCGGCAGCTGACGCGGG
>NW_017729011.1:578503-584442 GCF_001723915.1 Gavialis gangeticus
CCGGCCCCGGGGGCAGCGCGGCGCCGCCGGGCTCCGGGCGGGGATGGGCGGGGGGCAGCGCCCGGGGGCTGCAGGAGGCTTGGGCGAAGGGCGAGGTTCAGGGCTCCGTTATCCTGCGTCGTGTGGGGCAGCTGACCAGGGGCGGGTCGACCCAAGCGCATCCCGAGCTGGTCCAGGGAGCTCTGAGGGTTGCATGGAGGTGGGAGCATCTCCGCAGCTCCTTCCTCGCTGCCTCTAGCCTCCCGCGGCAGGTCCCTTGGAGCAGGGGCAGCCGTCTTGTTCTCTGTACGTACGAGCTCGGCCGGGTCCTGGTCTGGTGCTACCACAGTACAGGTACGGCTGTGGTGTGGAGTCAAGCAGCTGTTGTGTTCCTCCCCAGAGGTGGTTGCATTACAGTGGTGGGTTAAGCAAGCTTCTGGTCATTCTGGGAAGTGTCTTGGGGCCCTTCTGGGTCGGATAGATACCAATCCCTATTTCATCACACCTTCATAACAGTGCAGCTCAGGTTGGCAAATGTTTTGTCCTGGCTGGTGCCTTCAGGGAGATGGGTCCCTGTTCAGAGAGTGAGTGGGTGTGATTGCACCCAGCTACCACTTTTTCAAGACCCCACAAGATGAGGTGTCTCTGAGCCCTGCACAGCCGGCCAGTTGTGCAGAGTGCATACCCAGCGTCTCCAGGGACAAAGCTCTGCATTGGCCAGCCCTGTGGTGGACTGGTATGTTGTTGCCACGGCCTGCAAACTGCACAGACATCTGACAACTTTTTCTTGCCCTGTGGTAGCAGTTATGTCTTGGGGCAGAGAGCTTGAGGGTACTGGGCTCCCTCACCGGCCACCTGCAGGGTGCTAGGTTTGTCTTTGCTGTTTGGAAACCACTAAGTGCAAAAATTTGGCATCTACTAAGCAACCTGCTATGCCATTCATCTGCAAGATGAATTCCCCTCTCATTGTAGAGCCCTTAGACCAGGTAGTAGGTACTGGCTGATTTCTCCTTGTAATCATGAAGAAATGAGGTGTGAAAAAGGTCTTGGACTGTGGGGCTGAATGTGGCCTTCCCCCACCTCTGCTCTTCTGGGGGATGGGGAGCCCTCTACAATGCCAAAGACTGTAGTGCTTCTGCTACGCCCGCCTCCAAGAAGTTCTGCATGGGGCTCCTCTACACTGGCATACAGTGAATTGCGTTGTCCTGGGTGGCCAATGGGAGTGTGATGCTGAGCTGGGTTTCCGCTCTGTGCTGGGTTTCCACAGCTCTGTCTTCATCTTCTGGTTCTGGCAGGGCCTAGCAAGTGGCCCCTGATCTCTGGCTGGATCAGCTGGGACTGGAATGTCTTGTCCCAGTGACTGTCTACCCTGCCTTTCACTGTCCCCCAAGGTGTCCTCTAGCTCACGATAATGCATAAGAGCCATAGGGGGCAGGACTTGAACAGTGGCCTCAAGCTTCAGCAACAGAAAACTGAGGATGGCAATGAGGGACTTTCTGACTGAGGTGGGGTCAAGCATTGGAACAAAACACCTAGAGATGCTGTGGGATCTCCACTCCTGGAATTTTAAAGAGGAAGTTGGACAGACACTTGGCTGAGATGGCTTAGTCAGGGATGATCTGCCTTGAGCAGGGGGCTGGGCTAGATGACTTTGTGAGGTCCCTTCCAGCCCTACTTTCCCATGATCCTGTGAGATGCCAGGGGTCAAAGAGAATGCATCTTGGTTCCCTCCAAGTGAGTGGGGATTTCTGTGACTTGCTGTGAGACTGCCCTGGGGTTGAACAGGGCTGTATTTTCTGTGCATGTCCATCCCTGATCCTTCTACAGATGTGAATCTCTGCCGTGCCCTACCCAGTGGTGGAGCCGTCCCCCATGCAGCGTTGCGTGACCAGCCACGTGGAGCTCCACTGTTGACCTTCTGTCTCTGCCCCTCTTTCAGAAAGGATGACTATGACTTTGATCCGCAACAGGCTGGGGCTGCTGGTTCTTGGAGTCCTGGTTACCTTTGTCCTCTATCTGTTGCTTCCGGCCATCCAGCATGAGAGGTTCACAGCACGCCTAGATGACTCCAAGCCCCTGGCCATGGAAGAGAGAAGCCAGCAAGATGCCAACACCACTGTCCTAACTGGGACAGTTGAGGGAGACCCACCCATCCTGTACAGGGAAGCCTTCCTGCTCCAGAAAGCTGGAACTCCTAGCTCAAAGAGGTGTGTTAGTGTCCTCGCCATCACAACCATTTTGGGGGCTTTGGGTGGGGTCAGCCTGCATGCGTTACAATCTGTGTCTGGCCCTGTCACAGACAACAAATCAGGTGTTTTAGCTGGGGTGCCTTGGGCTCAGCTCTGGATCTGGGAAAGCAGGCTCAGGCTTGCCTGGCAGACAGGAGGCATGCCCAGATGGTGGTGCTGCTTTCTAGTTTAAATGCCAGAGGTGCTGAGATGGGACATATGTGAGCTGAGCTGCTGGAGGGTAGGGGGGCTGCTGTGCTGTCATCCTGAGCTGTGAAGCCAAGGCCCTGACCACTCTGTTGCCAAACACCCTGTACTGCTCCTTCCAAGACCAGAGATGTTACGCCATGCCATCTCCCACAATGCCAGCTAGTCTGCCTGCCTGCCTGTACAGCCTGCCCAGGGATAACTGATACAGAGGGTAGGGAGAGGAAGGATTGCTCCTCACTTCTTGTCTTATGCTGCATCTGTAAGCCTTTAGATAGCTTCTTTGTTCCACCCCAGATGTGGCTGCATTTCTGCAGCTGGGGAAAGCAACTCCTATATGTATAACTTAGCAATCTGAGTGCTCTGGGCTGGTGGGGAAGGGGAGAAGGGCAGAAACTGCCAGGTGTCTCTTACCCCTCTAGCTGCTGTCTGTCCCTTGCAGGCTGGATGTGATCTTCCTACATGGCCAGGCTTTCACGTCCAAGACGTGGGAGGACCTGGGCACGCTGGCCCTGCTCTCGGAAGAAGGCTATCGTCCCATCGCCATTGACCTTCCTGGTAGGCATGTGCCACTGACCTTGCCTTGTTGATGTTTGCTTGTAGCTGGGCTCCCCCCACCACCAGGTGTGCACAGAAGCGACTGCACAGCACTGGGGTTTTAAGCACGAGAGTGCTGGGGGCACTGTGTGATTCTCTGGCCTTGGAAGGTTTGAGGGATGATTTAGTCAAATGCTCATCTGGGATGGCTTGGGCAGGGCTGATCCTGCCTGAGCAGGGCCTGAACTGGATGTGACCTTGTGAGCACCCTCCCAGCCCCACTTTCCTGTGAGTCTGTTCTCCTTTGGCCCGTTCCACAGAATCCCAATCCTGTGGTGCAGACGGCCCCCTCGGCAGGTGTTGCCTGTACACAGCAGGTGAAAGCCCGGGCCTTTGGCTTTCACAGTTCTGTTCATGTTGTTCTACAGACCTGACAACCCTTGCCAATGTAAGGTGAAGCATCCAGAGCCAGGGCACCTATTAATTTGCCAGAGACCTGCCAGCTGGGAATGTCAGTCATGCGCTTACCTCCTAGTGGTGGCACAGTGTCTCTTTTTCAGCAGTCCTGGGTTACCAGTACTTGGCAGGAGGGGAAGCCAGGAACAGGTTATGTTAGCAAGGCTCACATCCCTGTGCCCAGGACTCTAGCTAGGGATAGTGCCCACAGCCTGCATGTTATCCAAATCAGAGCATGTCCCTCACCCCAGGAGCTGTGGGTCGACCATTGTTGTGTTGGTTCTAGAGTAAACCTCCACTGGATTGCATGGGTTGGGAAGCTTGGCAGGAGAAGCCATCCGGTGGCTTAGGACTTTGGCTTGCCAAGATGCTGGCTCCAGCCTGCATTCCTGGGGCATTTCTCCTCCCTGACAGGCTTTGGTAGCTCCCCGCGATCTGATGCTGTCTCCACGGAGCAGGGCCGGGTGGCTCTCCTGCAGCGTGTCCTGAAGATGCTGAGTGTCCACAAGCCAGTCCTGGTCAGCCCTTCAATGAGTGGCCACTACTCTATCCCCTTCCTGCTGGCACATGGGGCAGAGTTGAAGGGCTTTGTGCCCATCGCTCCTGTGGGCACCAAGGATCATTCTGCACAGCAGTACCAGGAGGTCCAGGTAGGGAGTGGTGTGGTGCTAAGGGAGGAGATGGAGCCATTGCTTGCAATGGCAGGGTCTCTGCTTGTCTGTCTGTGGGCTAGTGGAGGGTGATGTCCTGCCTGGCAATAATGCTAGGCTTTCAGCGGGACTTGGCCAGCTTTTTACCCTTAGCACATCTGGTATATTGGGTTAGCACACTGGAGGGAGACCCACCTGACTAGGCCTTAGCCTGTGTGGGCTGGAACAGTTCCCTAGAGGAGGGCAAGGTGTCTGAGGGGCCAGGATACATGTGGGCATGTCTTTGGCCTTGGGCAGGGAGGCCTGTATGAAGGCTTGAATCTCTTCAGCCCAGCCTCCTATGTGGTACCTTCCTAGCCAGCTTGGTGGGGGGTGGGGAACGGTGCTTGTGGGCATGCGGAGGGCTGTGCTGCCCCTCACCTGGTATTGGGGGTGCAATAAGTTACCTGCACTCACGGATCCAACCACTGAAGCTGTTCTATCTTGGTGCATGTGTTTCTGCAGACCCCAACTTTGATCATCTATGGGGACAGGGACACAGGCCTGGGCACACAGTCCTTGCAGAGCCTCCAACAGATCCCAAAGCACCAAACGGCTGCACTGCGGGATGCTGGCCACGCCTGCTACCTGGACAGGCCACGCGAGTTCCACGAGGTGCTGCTGAGCTTTCTGGGCGAGCTGAAGTGACTCCAGCCCAGCCCAGCCCAGAGCCTGGCCACGGGGCTGACTGACTGACTGTGTTCTTATGGGCTGTGGAGTCTGCTCTGCCTGTGGCTGGTGTTTCTTATTGTTAGCTTGTGGCACTACTTCCCCCACCCCCACCCCCGTGCTCCTGGCTGTCTCATCCTGTAGTGACTCTGTCTAGAGGGGGTCAGGGGGCCAGGGGCTTCTGGTGTGTGTGGGGCTGGAGTGGTTCCCCTGGAGGGTTATGTGCACCCTTGTTCTTTCCAGGTGTTGGCTGCTGCTAGTATGTTGTCTGGCTCTGAAAGGGGATATGGCAGCTGCTGGGGTTTCTCTTGTTCAGAGACACACACTTGTATGGGTGTTTGGAAGCTTCCTTCTGCTTCCAGCTGAGATCTGGGGCATGCTGTCCTTCAGAATCCAGGCCCCACTCAGCTTTCCCTGCAGGGCAGGTGGATGGATGGTGGAATCTGCAGGGAGGCTTCCAGAGGAGCTGGAGACCAAGGGGGCTTTGCTAAATTGAGGGCATCTGCCTGGGACATCCGAGTAAAAGCCAGGCTGAGGCCAGAAGACCTAGCATGGCTTGCAATGGCTTCTCCTAAAGGAGTTTTGGAGTATCACATCAGGGTGTGCTGGGGCTGTCTTGGAAGTGGGCAAGGAGGTCTCAATGGGCTGGGAATTGGTTGGTGGTGGTTCTTGGTGTTGAATGGACTCCTTGTCTATATTTCAGATATTCAGGGATGGCTGATCTTGCTGCTTTCCCTGCTGATATGTAAGTTTTCCCCCTGCCCTACCTGGGGCAAAGGGTCTCTGAAGGTTGTCTGTAACAAGGCCAATAAACTGTTTTGTACAGGGCTTGCTGTTCTGCCATTGCCTGGTGACAGCTGTGCTTGCTGCTCCTCTCTGGTCATTCTCTCGTGCTCCAGTTCTGGGAAAGGGGAGATTGCCTCCTTCCTACCAGAGCTGTGTCTGTGTGCTTCCCTGTGGGCAGAGGCAGCTGGCTGCTGCCTGGGGCAGGGAGGAGGCAGCTGCCTTTAACTTCTCCCCTGGGGATCCTTAATGGGTGGTGAATGAAGGGGTGAATGGCTGGATGGGAAGCTGCATGTCCAGCAAGGGAACTGCCCATCAGAAGTCTCTCTTCTCTCCCAGCTCCTGCTCCCTTCCTGCTCTGCAGGATCAAGAGCCATCTCACCATTGGACC
>NW_017729011.1:589442-596099 GCF_001723915.1 Gavialis gangeticus
TCTCTCCCAGCTCCTGCTCCCTTCCTGCTCTGCAGGATCAAGAGCCATCCCACCATTGGACCGGGCTTTTGGAAGGGTCATGAAATGGCAAGAGCCACCTGTGCCCATGCACTACTCCCTGGGGTGGCCCCAAAGTAAGCACTCTGTAGCAGGGCTCTGCATGCTCACAGGCCAAAGAGACTAACCACTGCTGAACAGAAGAGATCAAATGTGCAGGGCAAGGCTGATCCTGGGTTCCCCTTTGCCTAGGCTGGGATGCCCCCAGGACAGGCTGCCCTGTCTCCACCTGAGGCCCACTGTTCACAGTGGCACTTCCACGGCATCCCACGTACTGCCTGTGGTATGGTGCTCTGTGCTACCTGATAGTGGACCGTCTTTCAGGTGCTCACTCGCTCTCCTAGCCCTCTGTGGCTCTTGGATATTGGCCAGCAGTGGCTGGCATAGCGAGAGGCCCCCGAGCAACTGGGCACCACAACCCTCCAGCAACAGATGCCTGATGAGGCTAGGCGCAGCAGGGGCCTATCAGCTCATTTAGCTTTCAGGCCTGCAGCATCTGCTGGTGGTAGTGCCAGGCAGCAAGTAGCCGGTCTTCTTACGAGCCAGGGTGCTTGGCTATGGCTAGGCTGTATGGTGAGGGGCTAGAGAGTCTACTCCTTGGAGGGGTTGGTGCCCACAGCTATGTGGGCTCCCAGCTCTGTTGGCAAAGCATGGTGCCCATGGTGGGCACCTGTCTGGGCCAGGTTGGTTTTCACTTTTGCTGTGGTGAAGAGAGCCCAAGGGCTGCTGGGGGTGAGGGGCTTCCTTATTCTTCCCCTGACTTGCCCAGGAACTAGCCAGCCCTCGGGGTGCTGCTTCTCTGGGGCCATGCTCAGCATCAGTGTTGAGCATGGAGGACTTGGGGGTTCTCTCCTGCCTGGGAACTCCTTGCTCTCAGTAATCAGAGGAGAGGGACTGGAGCTGGGCCCTGTCCTCATGTACTACCCTGGTGGAGGGGGGACAAGGATTCTTGTTCCAGCCACCTCAGCTCAAAAAAAAAAATTCCCTTAAGGGCTGGTTAAGCAGTAAGTTCTTGGGTAACAGGGGTGGCTATGCAGGGCAGAGGCAGTATAAAGTCCAACATCCACCCTCAGCTGCTCTCCTGTGGCTGGCTAAACTCTTCCTTCAGATCACACTTCTTTGTGAGGAGTGACTTAAGAAGTTTCTGGGGTGACCTGTGCCCAACCAGGGAGCTGGGTGCTAAGGAGGAGCTGTAGCAGGACAGGAGATGCACAGTAGACTGGTCCAAACAGCCACTCTTCACATTGGGGCAGGAATGGCTGTCAGCCACACCAAAGCAGGGGTGGGCAGTGCCCAAATCTGGAGAGAGCCCAGAGAAGCCCAGCTGCCTCCCACACTGCCCTGACCTGGGGGCAGCCACACAAGTGAGGTTTCCTCCTGTTGGCCCTCCAAATGGAGAGAAGTCTCACTTCACATTCCTAACTAGGAAATTCCCTGCTGCAGTCCAATGGCAATGTAATAGCCTGGGTGGGGGAAGGGAGCGTGGTAGGTGCTCTGCAGTTCTGTAGCAAGTAACTGGTTCTGTGCTAAACAGTCTTGTAGATGCAGCTGTTTTCCCCTTACCATTTACTGTAAGGATTGTGGGGGAGGGAAGAGGAGCTGAGCATATTTGTGGGCAGACTTGTGCCATGCTTTTACTCCATCTGCCACCCTGAACTGATTCTGAACTTGCTGCAACCTCAGTAAAGTGATGGTGTTAAACATCTGTCCTAAATAGAGGACAAAACCATGTGCCCGGAGGCTCTCAGGAAAGGGCCAAAGGATAAGGGGATGATGTGATCTCAGCCCTTTCTGGCACCCTTACTGATGATCTCCCACCTCCCCAGGGCCTGTCCCTGCAATGAAGTGCCCAGTGCTGCTGCTAATGAGCTGGCTAACATATCTTATCTAGACCTGAATTTATTCCCAGCTCTAAATCTCCTGCACTACACCAGCCCTGCCTGGAACCCAGGGTCAGATCTTGCAGAAAAAGCTACCACCTGATAAAAGCAAAGGAATCCTCTATTCCCAGGACTTCAAAAGGGAGCACTCTCTAAATGCTGTATGCTTGGGGCTCAAATCCAGGAGCACTGGGCAGGCTGGAGTAGTATACAAAGTGAAGCAGGCCTTGCCATGCCTTGAAACATGCTGAAAAAAGGGATCTGATGTTCAATCCATTCAGCCGCATGAGTGGGGAGCCTAGAGCCCAGCACTGCAGCAACCCCCCAAGAGAAGCTTCCCACCCAGCCTTGTGCTTCCACTATTCCATGTTAATCTACAGCGGGGGCGCAATACCTCACCAGGATTCGCTACCTCCTTGAAGATGCAGACAAGAGCCCTATGCTTCTGTTCTCTTCCTCCAACCCAGCTCCCTCCCCTGAAGGCCCATGAGTAAAGCCTAAAGGCAAATGTTATCCCCGCTGGTGTATTCCCACTGTCAGGTCTCAGTAGTGCCCAGGGAATCGATCAGCTTACCCCAACACAAAGCCTGCTCTGCACACCAGCCTAATCCCTCACCCTCCCATGTGAGACAGCTTGCTCCAGCCTCCCAGCAGGCCCTCTCGTTGCCCTGAAATGCTGTCTGTAGCTGGCTCCTATATGGAAGAGATTGTACAAACGCACAACAGAGTGCAAACCCCGGTGAGCAGAGCCATGGCAACCAAAGTGACCAGGAGAATGTTAAGCAGAGCATTGTTGTCTGCTTCAAAATCCAGAGCAGGACTGAGTGCAGGGAAAGGGGTTTCCTTGAGGATGTCCAAAGGGCCTCTTCATGGAAAAGCAGAGAAAACCCTGCCTCCGGCAGGGAGAAGAGCAAGTTGCAGCGTGTGCAGGAGTGCTCAGAGGACGAAACGCCAAAGAGCCCTTGGGATGAGATGGGGCAGGACACCCCTTGCCCCCCTAACTATAGCTACCTTCACCCATATGTGGGGCCCAGCCTTTCCTTGCCACCCTGGCAGTAGTGGAACAGCTTGTCAAGCCAGGAGAGGGCAACTGAACAGTCAGAAGTGAGGAAGGGTTGTACTGTGGGGTAATCAACAGTCCCTACATCAAAAAGGGTATAGGGTCAGAGTGGCCTCAGGGATCTGTCCTTAAGTGGGCCTTCCCCTGCTGTTACTTTATACATATCCCAGCCTTACTGTGGGGGGAGGTAGGGCTGGAGCAGCAGTGGGAGTCAGGGTGTAGAGGCTTTGGCAGAGCCTGGAGGCCTGGCTAGGAAGGTAGGGGGGCTGCAGGGCAGTGGTACAGCTGGGGAGGAGGACTAAGAGCAGGAGTGACTGCACTTGGAGAGGAATTGGCAGAGCTGAGGGACCCCTGGTCTAGAATAGCAGGTGGGGGGGGGGAAGAGGAGGAGGTAGGAGTTCCCTTCTTTCTCCTCTCCCCTCCCTCTTTTTAGCAGGGGAAGAAGATGAATTGCTCATGGCCCCCTTGCCCCTACCCTTCCTATGTCACCATAGGGAACTGCCAGACTTGCTCCACCACTTTCTCTGCCTTGAGGAGTTTGTCTGGCCTGAGGAAATCAGGTTCCAGCCAGATCCAGTCCCTTGGACAGAGGAGCCTGAGCTGGGTCTTCCCAGCTACACTGACCACCACTCAGCCCGGAGGCCTCCTGATAGCCCCCTTCTTTGTTTTCAGGTCTATTCCATGGCGGTGCCAGGTGCAGAGGAGCAAAGAGCTGAGCTGCTTGCAGTTTGTCTGGGGAGCCCACAGGTCAGAGGGAAGTGAAAGATTGTTCTGCAGCAAGGGACGCTGCACACAAACCACGCACTCTTTTCATCCCAGCTTCCCAGCCAGGGGAATAGACGCTTCCCAGCCACAGACTGGGAGGGGAAAGTTTTGCTCAAGGGCTGCTTTCCAGATTTGCACACCACCCCCAAGTCTAGTGGAGGCCCAGATGAGTTGGGAGCGCTCGGTACCTCTGGAAGCCAGCCACAGAAGGGGAGGTGTTTCAAACCCCAGATTAGATGGCATGTAGGCTGTCAAAGGGGACTGGGGTCTGAATCCACCTCAGCTTTTCTGAGCTTCTCCCTAGGAATCAGGAATTCAAAACATTTGCAAGCTCATCAAAACATGAAGGCAGCAGAATTACTCCAGATTTACACTGGCTTAAAGTGGAACAGAACCTATTCCCCTGGGTAAGATCAAGAAGCAGGTTTACTGGACTTCTAGATACCACAGGGGCCTGGCTTTGCTTTCCCAATCTCCCATGAACAGCACTCCCCTGAACCCAAAGCTGCAAGGCATGTTTCCAGGCCATATTAAACAACTAACACACAATTTCCATTTAGCTAAATTAGGGGCCCCATACTAGGAATCAGGTAGTGACTTGTGGCTCCTTAGAGTCCAATAGCAAATCTATCACTCCTGCCCACAGCATCCTGACTGTAGCTGGTTAAAGACTAGAGGCCAGGATGCCTTGCTGGGGCAGTCCAGAGCAGAGATCCAGCTGAGTTTTGTAAAGGACAGCCCCCCTGCCTCCTAATCTGCTGTTCTGCCAGCAGCGCACAGCCCCAGCCATGCTGACTTGTGTTGTCTTTGGAGCCTGCAGTGCATTCCAGGTTACACACTGGGTGTAAGGGAGTAGCCAGGGGTGAGCTCCTCCCCAGCTTGGTGGAAAGGCTGCCAAGTATTGGCAGTCAGGTGGGATCCTTGTGTTTTATTACACCTTCCTCTGGCCCAGCTGGGATCCTCACATGCGCAGCTTTGCTTTGGGTATGGTTGCATCTTCCAGCAGGGCTGGCAGCAGGGAGAGGTTACAATAGCAGAGCCTGGAGAGTACATGCAGTGAAGAGCAGAAAACAGTACTAGTATCAGCTTCTCTCAACTCCTGCCCCAAGCAGAACCTGCCTCAGTACCAACCAAACCCACAACTTTCACCCCACCAGCCATGCTCCAGTGCCAGCATCCTCAGGCACAGCCCTCTCCCTGCCAATGCTAGCTCCCCAGCTTCAAAATTCACAAATCAGCCCCAAAATGAGATCAGCTCAGCCCTCAGAAGGCTTTAAAAGATATTAATTCATGATGGCTGTTGTATAGTGGTGTTCTGGTTCCTGACTCTTTGGGGTTCATTTAGGGCCATGTTTGCAGGTGTTTCTCTGCAGCCTTGAGAGCTATGGACTTTTGTTAATGATGAAGTTCTTACCTAATCCTGACTCCAGGAGCTGGGGCTTGGTAGTAAAATCAGGAAAGCTGACAACATTGTTCCCACCTCCCCCAGCACCAGGGCACAACTGCCAAGTTCTGTAAAGCTCCACAACCTGAGTTCAGCTTGTGTTGCCCATAAATTGATGAGTGTGGTTATATGCAAACAAGCTCACTGGAAAAATCTGCATACGGTGCCACATAATACCACACAACGTGGCAGGGATGCTCTTTGGCTCTATCTATAGTGTGAAAACATCAGCTATGGGTTCCCCCTACTCTCTCCTCAATTGAAGATGAAAACAGATGGCTGCTGGGATAGATAGAGCTAAGCTTCTACCCCTCATTCCTGTGAGTACAGACCTACCACGGGTCCCACGTTGGCAGCCACAGCTCAGTGGCAGGGTGGACTGCAGCACAGGCTCTGGGCCATGTAGGCCAGAGAAAGGGCTCTTTTAACTCTGCCGCCCTGTTACTTCCCATCTTTTCTGCTGCTCAGAGTTCACACGAAGGGGAGGTGAGTAAAACCTGTAAGAAATGGATGAGTGAGTTTTGAAATCTCACAAAATCAAGCCTCAGAATATTCCTTCAACCAAGTCATGCACAATAAATAAATGCTGCAGCTGCTTCTTATGAGGAGGATTGCTGCTGCCTCAAATGTGAAGTTTCCCTGCAGGAAACTATGCCCCAAACCTCTAAGTAGGAATAATGGATACACTTTATGCACAGAACTTGTTACAATCCAGTGTTTGTAGGGTCAGCAACCTACCTGGGCAACATTTACAAAGCATAGAAAGTATTTTGAAAGAGACTCGTTAATAGAAATGCATTTGGATCTTGTTAATCAAAATTTGACATTGGTGTGAACGAAGTAATCACCTCTTGCAGTGTCACTGCACATCTGGTGACATTTGCTGTTTTACCACAAGTCCTGCCACCCGGAAATCCGTGAATCCTTGGAAGTCTCTGCTTCTCGTCAAGAAGAAGGAGGTTTCCAAGAGCTCCTGGAAGCCTCGGACTGGAACATAAGTACTAATAATCACTTAAAAAGCCCGAGTATATTTCTATTTAAAGCTCATGGCTTTTGAGCCCCTCTCCTTGTTCCAGGGCCTGGCACAGGCAGCGTTTGTCGCGGGCTCGCGCCCAGCCGCAGCGCGGGGAGCGGGGCAACGCGAAAGTGAAAGGGGCCCGGGGTGAGGCCTTCCGGTGCGCGGAGGGAAAACCAAACCTGCTTCACTGAGGAGAGAAAACAGCACTTTCAAACCTCGTCGCGGTGATGCACGAGGTCTGGCCGGGCCCGCTGGCCAACGGCGGCGCAGAGAGAAAACCTCGCAGGGGCCGGATGCCCGGCAGGGTGGCTGGCACCACGCGGGGAGCGAGCTGCGCTGCCGCTGCCCCCGCGGGTGGTTACTGCTGCTACACGCCCAGCAGACACCGGACAAGCGGGTTTATTTTCTTGTCTCTACGAATATCCAACAAACG
>NW_017729011.1:596391-599197 GCF_001723915.1 Gavialis gangeticus
GGCGGCGCTGCGCGCAGAGCGGGGCCGAGGGCGGCGGGAGGTAGGAGGAGGCGGCGGCGCGCGGGGCCGCTGCTCCTGCCCCGCTTCTCCCTTCCCTGCAGGCCCCGGCCTCGCCGCGCTAGTGCGGGAGGACAAAGGCTCTTGCCCCGGGGGAGGCTTGCAGAAGGAGGGGGAACAGCCTGGGGGCCTGAATGAGCAGTTTGTGTCCAGCTGGTCGTGTCCCTATCGCCGGCCCCAGTAGCCGCTGGGCTCCGTTCTGGCTACCAGCCTCATGCCGCTGCTCCCCACCCAAGTCGTAGCTTGTAGCACCACCGCCCTCCCCGGGCTCCAGGGAAGAGCAGCTCCCTCCTGTAACTCCTGTGAGCCCCGCTGCCCCGTGCAGGGAAAGACCCTGACTGAGGACTTCCGCTGTTGGGTGGCCCCTCGTCCTCGTGCGACAAGTGCAGGGTGATGGTCCAGGCTTGAGCAGCTGCGGCAGGGTGTCTTTCCTGGAGGGACCTGTAATGGTTTCAGGAACCATTAGAGCACCAGCTGAGCCCCTGAGCAATGCAGGTCTGAACTCAGCCCTGCTGCGGGAGCTGCGTTGAAGTTGCTGCGGGTACTCCGGGGACAAGCGTGGGCCCACACATCTGGAGAAACAGTCTCTCGATGGCATCGGAGTGGTGATTTTGTTTCTCTCTTCCACACACCTCATTTCTCTTCTACCAGGTTTCCAGCCTCCTGCAAATAGATAACATGCTGCCCAGGAAGGACCTCGGGAAGACCGGGGAGCTGGTCAGGAGACAAGATCCTGTGGAGGATCCTTCGGTCACGCTCTTCCGGGAGTACCTGAGAATCAAGACTGTCCAGCCAGAGCCCAACTATGGTAAGGAGACCATTTCCTCTGTAGTCACCAGAGCAGCCTGCAGTTGCAGTGCCATGTGCTTGGTCAGCGTCATTGCTGAGGTTTGAGATGGGTTATACTGCCAGGGTCAAGGGCATAGGCACTGACTTGTATTTTTGCCATGGGGCGGGGACATAAGATGAAATGCATCAAACTTTTCAAATCTCCATCAAGTGACAGCCCTCTGCCCGAGGGGGGCCAGGGCCCTCAGGAGCCCATGTATTTGGCACCTCTGGTCAAGGGCATTTGCTAGGGATCAGCTAGTGGTAACCACTGATCACATTTTTGAATCAAAGGCAAAATTGAAAGGAGCTCCACTGAGCTCTTACTACTGAATGAGTTGGTTTCCCCGTGTTGTTCCCTTCAGAAGATTGTAGTGATTCTTATAAGCATGCCCCCCCCTGCAGCTACACTGGCTTTTAAGTGGAAGTAGCTCAGTGCATCTGAATCCAAAGAAGTCCACACCCCCCAGATTGCCCTCATCATTGGCTCTGTTTTGCCCCTTCACTGGCCAGTGCAACAGATTGGCTAAACATGGAATGGGACATGGAAGATGTTGCCCTCCTACCCCAGTGAAGGCTGAAGCTTCATCTTCATACATTGTTCTCTCCTAAATTGGTCAGGGATGTTTGTGAACCCTGCAAATGCATCAGACTCTTGGTGTTGGAGGAATCCCTCTGCAGGCAGCTGCTGTTCACACCTGTCCCCTTCCCCCCTGCTGCCGACATGGCCAGTGGCGTCTGCGGGTGGTCCCCACTTGCTCCCCCAACCCACCGCCAACATTGCCACGGCCAGCTGTGGGCAGTCCCTGCTCACCGCCATGGTGCCCCCCACTCCAGTCTCAGGAGGCACCAGTCATTCATGCCCCAGAACCTGTGAGACTGATACTCCAGTATGTGCCCTTCCATGACCAGTGCCCTGTGAAGTTGGGCACCTCTACTGCGCCACCTATTTCACTCATAACCAGGAAGGTGCTTAGGCTGGGTCTCCACTGCCTTATTGTTGACACATGAGCAAATGGGGTGTTGAACGCTACTGGAACCCTGCATTCACTCGCACTGCATCCACTCCACTCAAGTGTGAGGCACAGGAAAATCAGACCTTGGGACTCCTGTTATCTATGATACACAGGCCTGCTCTTTGGACCCAAATACTAAGCAAAGTTTACATTCCACAGCTCTGTTTCTCCAGGTGTTAATTAGTCACAGAGTGGATGGGTTTGAACCTTGTTTCACGATGATCTCTTTGGCCTTGTTTGAGCTGGCAATCTCAATTAAACAGAAAATCGTCTTCTGACTTATAATGTGGTTTTCATCTCTGCTGGCCAGCAAACCCCTCTTCTAACTATTCGAGTTAGATCCATATTAATCCCCTAGACTGGGAGCTGTGATAAAACTGAGTTTTAACTTGGCTGAAATACAGTTAGGAACATGCAACTGGGAGGAATGTCTGGTGTCCTTGCTGGCAACTATGTCTTAATCCTATTTGGCATCTTGCTACAGCTTCAGAGAGGTAGTATCTCAAGCCCTGCTCTGGACTTGTGCTAGTGGCCACCCCCAGCTGATTTTGCTATAAATGGGGACTTGGTCATTTGGACTTGATCAAAGGTGGCTATGTGTAATGCTGGCCACATCACTCTGTTGTGTGCCTTTAGCTGTAGAAACTAACCACACTGTCCCAACAGGCTGTCAGGCTTGGGCAGGTCTTCCACAATTTTGATAAATTTATCTAATGCTATCTTAAAACCCATGGATGGTTTTGCCCTTTCTACATCTGTTGGAAGGCTGTCCAAGAAACACATGACTTGGAGATTTAGAAATCTTGTTTCCAGCCTGAACTTCTTTGTAACCAGGCTCTGTCCATTTGTCCTTGCATCAGTATTGTTCTTTGGCATAAATAGCTCTTCTACTTCCCTGTTGCCTA
>NW_017729011.1:604197-622692 GCF_001723915.1 Gavialis gangeticus
TCTGTAATCCAAAATATGTTTTTGTTGAAATCAAACATACCATGGTTTTCACCTAGATTCTGGTATCACAATGTCTAATGAAATTATGCTCTGGGTATGTGACTCTTAGTGTTAATTGTAGGGGTTTTTAAAATCTGTAAGAATATCATTCATCCTGGTCTTTCAGTTTTTCTTTAACTTTGTTGCCTACCCCCTGCTGTATTCATGGATAGTGATCGCATCCTTTCTCAGCCTGTGTTTGATTTTTTTTTTTCATCAGTTGGGTTCTCCAGTCTCCTGGTCAGTCTCACAGCCCTTCTTTGGATCTCACCCAATTTGAACCCATGCATAGGGTACAAGGAGCCTAGGAAAAGGACTCTGTCTTCCTGCGCAGAGTTGGGGAAGGAAGCCTGTGTCTACTTTAATCCCAGATATTGATGCTGATAAGATGGATACATAGGGCTTGTGAAGATTGGCTCCAGAGCTCAGTGTACAGTCACAGATCATTGAGCACTCAAGGTGTGAGACTGCTGTGACTGGTGAGGTTTATCTAATGGTTTCCTAGTGTCCAAGGAAGTGGCATTGATTTCTTAATCGGGAAGAGCTTAACTGAGAACTGAGGCCCCATGTGTGCTCTCCTGGCACAGGGTACCATGTGGTTGTGGCATCTGAGATGATGGGCATGGCCACCTTTAACCAGTCTAGGCGGGGGAGGAGTCTTTAGCAACAGTGACTTTGTGTTTGCTCACTGGAAGGTGGCTGTAAAAGTCCCTCTGGGTTTTCTTCCCTGCTCCCATATCAGCTAACCACTGGAGATTTTTTTTTCCCGAAATAGCCAGGAGCCAACAAAAACTAAGTAGAATAAAAATGCCCCTGTGCAAACTTTGACTTTCTTACTAAATTTGTACAGTACAAAGGACTTGGACACTGCTGGTGTTCCACCTTGCAGCCACAGGCAGTAAGAAGGACCAAAGTAACTGAGGCCTCTCTGCCTTTTATAGCTCTAGTTACAGGGTGTCCAGGTACTGTGGTGGCTACAACTCAAAAAGCATCTGACCTCATGAGCACAGCATTGAAGGTTTGCCAAGAGCGATGTTACTGCCCACAGTTGCCCAAAGAAGAGAAGCTACTGAAATCTGTTTGGGCTGTCAGTTTTTCCCAGAAGGAACCAGAGGACAGGTGCCTAGTGCCATCTGAAAAACCAAGCTTCTCCAAAAGGTCTGTTGATTGATCAAGGTACCCAAATCACCAGGCCATTTCAGATCTTCGTCTGGAGGAGAATAAATAGCATCATGAACAAGAAGTGGCAGGATTTCATTAAGAATAGATTTGGCCAAAGGATTGGATCTCATTTGCTTTTAGCACATTAGCAGATGCGGGGAAAGAACCATGATAGTTAGGAGGTGGTCTTTCCGATAACACTTTGAGAGCTAGCATTTTTAAAACTCATTTGTATTGACTTGAGTGGAACAGTGTCAGTCAATGGTGCTTGGAGAGCCAACAAAACCAATGATGAAAGGAAAGCAATTCGAAATCCTAGATTATCTTCTGTGATAATCTGGAAGAGAAGAGACAGTATGTTAATGATGGTCACAGCTGTGGTTGAGTTGAGGGAATATGCAAACACTGATAAAGATAGACAGATCTTGCAAAAGGACATGGCCAGCAAGCATAATATTAAACTTTGGCAAAAGGCCATTACCTACATTTTTTCCTAGATGGATCCAAAATGTACTCTACTTGGCTGGGGAAAAAGCTGAGAAGTAGTTAATTCAGAGAGACCTGGGGCTGTTACTGAGAAAAACAGTAAACCTTTGTTTGCAACAGCACATAGCATCTGAAAAAGCCATATGACACGGGGCTGTGTACACAAACACAGCACAGGACAAGGATGTGATAGTTTGTCAACAGCAAGGGTGTCAAACGTATGGCCTGCAGGCTAGATCTGGCTTGTGGCTTAGTCTGACCTTCCAGGCTACCAGTGGGCCACCAGAAGTTGCAGGGGGTGGGGGAGTACGGCCTGCCACAGAATCTGGGGCCCTTGTGCCCTGGTGGACATAGTTATTGGTAGCAGGAGGGCAAGTGTGGGCTGACACAGCCCTGGTTGCCATCCAGTCACTTCATCCATTGCTACTGCTGTGGCCTCAGCTCCTCAGCTGCTGGTCCTGTCACCATCCTGTGCTGGGGCTGGGGCCACTGCCACTGCCAGTGCCTGCCCTGTGCCCTATGCTTGAGCTAGAGCTGCTGCCACAGCACAACGCATGTGGAGGCAGTGGCAGCTCCAGCTCCAGCATGGGAAACATGGCAGGACCTGGAGCTGTGCCATGTGCCCCATGCTGGAGCCGCTATGTCCTGCTGGTCAGAACCGGAGGTGATACTGCCACCTGCCCTGGGATGGATCTGGCCCGAAAGGAGCCCCACAGTCTAGATCCAGCCTGGGGTACAAGGTGAGTTTGATGCCCTTGCTTTCCAGATATGCCATGACTGTCTCTCAAATACTGTATCCAGACCTGGGCATTTCTTTCCCAGAAATATATGTTTGATATTTTCATTAATGACTTGGAAGCTGGACTAGAGAGTACACCTTTTACATTTTCAGATAATAGTCCACCCAGAGGGATGGTAAGCACTTCGGAGGATGAGGCTGGGATTTAAAACAATGTTGATGAACTGAAGAAATGATCTGAAATAAATAGGATGTGGTTTGGTAAGGATGAGGGCAAAGCACTAGATATAAGTAGGAACAGTCAGCCATACAGACTAAGGACCGCCTGGGGGGGATGGAGTTCTGTAGAAATGGATCTGGCAGTTCTAGCAGATCATCATCTGCACATCAGGCAACATTTCAGACTGTTGTTGAAAAAAAAAAAACCCTTCATCACAACTGGGATGGGGAAGAAGGACTGTTATCTGTGAAACAGGCAGAGTATTCCCTCTGGTCTTGTCAGCACTGGGGGCATCTCAATTGGAGTATTGTGCCCAGTTTCGGGCACCTTGCTCAAGAAGTATGTGGACCAGTTGGCAAGAGTCCAGAGGAGAGCAACAAAATGATTAAAGGTTTAGAAAAAAATGGTGCATGAGGAAAGCTTAGAAGCATTGGCTTTGGCTAGTCTACAGAAAAGAAGACTGATGCACTAGGTACAATAACAGCCTTTAGATACAGTCTAAAAAGTTTATGGGCTATTCTCTAAGCCCAATGGGGATAAGACAAGAAGTAATGGGCTTAAATTGCAACCAGGAAGATTTAGATTAGGCATTAAGAGAAACAGTTTAACTGAGACTAGGTACTGGAATGGATTACCTAGAGTGGCTGTGGGATTTCCATCATTGGAAGTGTTTAGAAGCAAGTTAGACAAAAACATCTTCCTCTCCTCTCAGGGCAGGGGGTTGGACTAACTGATCTCTTCAAGGTCTGTTCCAGCCTTATTTTGTGTGATTAGTGGCCTGGCAACACCAGAGAAGCTGCATGTACATGTGTGTGGTTTAATAAATAGATTCAGTGGGTCTTTAACACCTTTGCAGCATTTTCTTATCTCCTGCAACCAACAGTTTTCCTAGTGAGTGGCAGATTATTATTGGTGTTGTATATTATATACAACCTCAGTTTTATAGTATATACAGCCTCAGTCAGGAATTGGAGCCATGTGCATGTGTGTACACACAAACCTGTGGCATTGGGACTATTTGGAGACTTGGAGACCAAGCCTCCAAGCCAGAGGAGGAGGAGACTTGAAGACTTGGTGTTTCTCCACCTTTTCACTAATGTACAGTAACAGCAGCTTCACTTCCTGGAAGTCCGTCAAGTCTGCTGAAAACCCCCAGGGGACCCCAGATCCTGGGAGCTGAGATGCTTTCTGCATTTCGGGGCTGCAGATGGATCAGGATATGACTGTCTCGGCAGATAAGGAAGCTGTGAATCTGAAGAAAATCTGTGACTCTTGATGCACTCTGCCACTCCAAGGAGAGAGGGCCCAGGGTGCTGGGGATGCTGGTCTGTAGGGGCAAATGGGCACAATAGTCTTATGTAGAAGTCCCACAAAGCAGCATTACATAGTAAGGAAATGTGCTTGGGAAGATGGCTGCTGAGCTGTCCTAACCAGGCAGCCCGTGTGCTGGGTCACCTTTCTGTGCATGTCCGGCAGCCCAGTCAGGATCGTTCTGAAAACGGCCCTGCCAGTATGGTGGTGTCAGTGTGGTCTCAGTGCACTGGAGCTCTGAAGAGTTCCCCCTTATGACATGGGGGCTGGTGATAAAACAGGAGGGCTGGGAAGTGTGTAGACAGCCCCTTTGTAGCATAGAATGAGGAATCCCCGAGGGAAATATTTGAACAGCACAAAGGAGTGTGACTGAATGTGTGCAACCCTTACACTCTTCCCCTCTCAGGTGCAGCCATACAGTTCTTGGAGCGGGTTGGAGCTGAGCTTGGCCTGGCATGTCAGAAAGCAGAGGTAAGAGACGTGAAATTGGTCCTCTCAGCAAAGTTCATTTTTGGTCCGTCTTAGCCTAGACCCAGCACACAGAGTTTGTGCTGGCCCAGCCTGCATCCTCTGTGGGGGATGACTGGATGAATTTCAATCCAGCTCCAGTAACAATGCTCTCAGTTGCTCTGAGGGGTCCAAGCATGGCAGAAACATGTCCTTGCTGAGATGTTCCCCTTCACCTTGTATTTGCAGTAATGAGCCAATCTGCTGTATACACTTTGGCTTCTGTTACTGATAACCTGGAAGTCTTAGGTTTCCCCTTCACATGAGGAGAACCTGGCCCCTGACTCCCTTGTGCATGTATTTGTGTTCAGATCCCTCCTTCCCAAAGGGTGGGGGGCTAAGGCAGCTCTAGCTGAACAGTGTCATGGTATCTCTGGGGGACAAAGTGTTAGTAAACCAGGATTTGCTTGGTGGATGCCTAAAAACCAAGCAGGTCTCAGCCTAGTTCTTCGTGAGTCAATATCAGAATCCCCACCGCCCCAGGCAATGTGCACTGCGTGGGGCAGGTTGACCCAGAAGCCGAGGACTATGGCTCCCTTGCATCCCAAGAGAGGTCTCACGGGACCTGTTGGGAGCAATGTGGGGTCAGCACACTGCTTGTGCTATGCTCATTGTTTAGGTGACCAAAGGGCTCCAGCACTGCCAGTACAGCACCTTTCGGTAGCGGTAAATCCATATCGGTCATCTCAGATGGCCTGAGCTCATGCTGGACCTGCCTTCAAGGATGGGAGAGTCCATGTGGCTATTCTTGTCCTCTGGTGTGGAGCAAAGGCCCAGATCTCCACCATGAGCTAAATTTCAGCCTCATGCAGCTGAGTGGTACAGAGAAATCTCAGAAATTCTGGGGGAGATTCTGGCTTCAGTTACCCTGGGGCAAATCCAGGGAAGTGTTGTGGACAGACTCACCTGTCATAGATTTTCTTCAGATTCACAGCTTCCTTATCTGCCAAGACAGTCATATCCTGATCCATCAAATCCAGGGAAGTGGAGTCATTCCACACCACTGCCCCCTCTTCTTTCTCCCCCCTTCCCCCCCCCCCAGTGCAATGGAGCATTTAGGTCTTTACATGCCTCGTCTCCTCCATGTGTCGTTTATGCTCCTTCCCAACAGGCACTGGTTAGCTTGGCTATGAAACATATAATGAGACCCCCCTGTGCCACCAATCCTCTTCCAAAGAATTACTGTGCTGCTCGGCCCCCACCTGGGCCACTTGGGCCTGGGACCTTTCCTGTGTGTAATCTCCTTTGGCTGCAGGGGGAGTTTTGGGCAAGGAGGGGTTGGCTGACCAGCCCCTTGGTCAGTGAGTCTTGGCGATGTGGGGCAGCCTGGTGTTTGTGAGCAGGTAACAACCTGCCCAGCTTCTCCTGGCTGAGATACTGGAAAATGTGGTGGTGCATATGGCTGACTGCCTTCAGTGGACAAATCCCTTGCGGTCTGTAATCCCCTGTGGCTGGAGCCAGCCCATTAATAAGCTATCACAGGTTTGCAGGCTATTTTGAGACCAATCCTTCCTGACCTTTATGGCTTTGCCCGCTGTAATTAGACCAGGAGTTAGTGAGGTCACGCTTCTCCAAAGGGACCTCTGGTAGTGTGACTTCCCCTGCCTCTTGCCCCATCTGGTATGGCCATGGCACAGGGAGCTGGACCAGAGTCCAGGTCTCCTGAGTCTCAGGGCAAGGCCCTGTCCACTAGAATGTCCTTCCTCCCTGCTGGATAGGGAGAGGGGGGCTCTCTCCTCCTTCCAAGTCCTTGCCCTTCCCAGGTGAAGCAGTCCTGCTGCCTTGGATGTGTATGGTCTCTGTGCCTGGCCACTGACAAGGCTAGCCTGTTATGTGGCATTGCCCTTTAGCTGCCCTAACTCAGAAAAGCAGAGTGGCTTCCTCAGCTGTAATGCCTCGCCCTTGCCTTGCAGGTGTGCCCGGGTCGGGTGATCACCATCTTGACCTGGCAGGGCACAAGCCCGCAGCTCTGCTCCATCCTGCTGAACTCCCATATTGATGTTGTACCTGTATTTGAGGTGAGGGGGTGCAATGGGGAGAAGACCTGGGCTTGCAGCTGGTGTTGGGCTGCTACCTGGTGCAGGAGGGCTGTCATTTGCACAGAGAGGAGGTGGGAGTGTCCTGGGCTGGCAGGTGCCCCCTGGTAGGTTGAGGGTGCTAGAGGGCATCACTGAATGGGAGAAAGCCCTGTGCAGGACCTGTGCTGTCTCAGCAGAGGTCCTGCACCTCGGTGCATGCATGCCCTGCTCTGCTAATGCAAACGCACCGCCACCTACAGGAGAATGCAGCGCACTGCACATCTCTGTCCATGTTTCTGTTGCACCTGGCAGGGTCTGCCTGAGTAATGTTCAAGCCAAGACGATTAGCCCTCGGCCTCTCTGCTGAGGTTGAGAAGGGACTGGACCGAAGTCCCCAGTCTGCCTAGGCAGCACAGGCCCCTCATATCTGGAGGGAGGAATGTTGTCAGGAGGGCTAGTGGAGGCTGGCTCTTCAGCTGCCCAGACTGGGGCCATCCTGCCCTTCAGTGTCCAAGGCTGGCATCTTCCACCAGCACTAAGTTTCCCACCCAGGCCTGTGCCATCTACCTTCTTATAGCCAAGGTGCTCTCCTCCCTGTAAACCCTGCCTGCTGCTGCAAACATCCAACTGGGGCCTCTCTGCACCTCCCTCCAAGCAATTCCTGCCCCCCGCCCATCCTGCCCCCTCTCTAGGACAGCCAGGGAGCCAGCTGGCCTAGGGTAACTCCTGCTGTGTGGCTGGTCCTGATGCAAAGCACTTCTGAGACACTTGGCCCTGGTTTCTGCCCTGTAGGAGCACTGGAGCCATGACCCCTTTGAAGCCTTCAAGGACTTGGAAGGCAACATCTATGCCCGCGGGTCCCAGGACATGAAGTGTGTCTCCGTCCAGTGAGTGCTGCTGTAGCTTCTCCTGCCTGTACAAGTGGCTCTGCTGGGCCCCTGGTGTGTGTGGCCTTGGCTGTTCTGAATATTCCTCCCTGTGCTTCCCTCCCCACTCATCTCATGCTCGCAGTAAATTCTGAGCCAGCTTTGAGCCTTGACTTTGCTAGCTCAGCTGGATGGGGAACTCCTGGGAGCACTAGGTTCCTTGCCTTTGGCTGTGCAGCACCAGGTGTTGGTCTCAGTGGGCTGACCCAGTGCAATGAACTGTGTGATGGCATAGACAGGGGAGAATCTGTCAGCAAAGCAGCTGCCTCCTAACGTTCCTGGGTGCCCAATCATATATGATCATCACCAGTTTGCCACTGCCCATCCCTTACCAAGCCCAGGGGAGCTGCAGGGCACTGCTCCCTGTTCTGTTTAGCATCATGAGAGTTGCTGGGCACATCACTGACTGCACTAGGCACTTTGAATCTACAGGTGATTTTAGCATGTAGGAACATAAGGAGTGCATGATGTTGGCTGGGCCCAGGCAGGTACTGTGGGGGCTCTTTCTCCATGCAGCTCTGAAGTACTGCCAGGCTACAGAACAAACTGCTCAAGTTTCTCATAGGAGCTTGTGTGAGCCGGGCACCCTGCTAGAGTCTTTCCCTGTCCAGGTACCTAGAAGCTATCCGGAGGCTGAAGGCTGAGGGGAAGCGCTTTCCCCGAACCATTCACCTGACGTTTGTCCCAGGTAAATAATTGGACACTTACTAGAGTCTGGGGTCTGAAGGTAAGGGCAGGTAGGACTAGAGATGCCTCTCGTCTGTGTGTGTCTGCATTTCTCATGTGTCCCTCACCATGGTGTCTGGGCACCCAGCACACATACTGTCACACTTTATTGATATTTAACTTGAGGAGCATCCTTGCCAGCACAGTCCATTCAGAGAAAGTGAGGGCAAAGAACTGTGAGCATGTTTGTGGACATTAGTGAGGCACACTGAGCTCCCTGTTTGGAAAATGCTGGAGAAACCCAGGCTGTGGGGCCCTGCCATGTCCTTCTCACCCCCATTGTGATGAAGGCTGGCTCCTCAAGCACAGCAGTGTGTGGAGGTGGGACAAGGAGGGGCTGGGCAAGTCACTAACTCTGCTTCTTTGTCTCTGACCACAGATGAAGAGATTGGAGGCCACAAGGGCATGGAGCTGTTTGTGAAAAGCCCTGAATTCAAGGCTCTCAATGTTGGGTTTGCCCTTGATGAAGGTGAGACCATGTGGATACCAATGCCAGAGCAAGCTGTGGGCAGCCCAGCCAGTGGTGGTCTTGGGGACTGTGGGATTTCATCACTGCTTCTCAACCTTGGCCAGAGGGTCCCCAGCCCCATTCCTGTGGAGGGAGCTGGCAGCAGCTGCCCTCATGGGGCTGTGCCCTGCTCTATGCTTCACCACAGCCACTTCTCTTCTGTTTTCCTCCTGCAGGCCTGGCCAACCCCACGGACACCTACACCGTGTTCTATGGGGAGAGGAATCCCTGGTGTAAGTACAGCCCAACTTGTGCCCCCGAGCTGCATCCATGTTCCTGAGGCACCTTTCCAGGGGCACTGGCATGCCAGGCTCACGTGCTCTTGCTCTGATAACCCATCTGTCCTCTGTTGTTGGCCCTCACAGGGATCCAAGTGAAGTGTGAGGGGAACCCAGGTCACGGCTCCCGGTTCATTGAGAACACGGCTGCTGAGAAGATGGTAAGAGGGGGCCCTGTGCCTGGGGCATGGAGAGATCTGTGGGGCCTCCCATGTTGGCTTCACCTATTCTGCCCTCTGAATAGGAAAGGTAGAGGCAGGGGACAGGGACCTGCTGAAGTAGAGGGGCAGTCCTCTCTCCTTGTAGGAGCTACCATAGGTGCCTTAGCTAGCCAGGCTGTACAGCAAGGGTTCTGGCTGAAGTGGATGCTTCTGGTTCCTCCAGTCTCAGCTTCTCTCAGCAGGGGAGTGCAGTAGAGAGTGGGGCAGAACCACAGGCTGTGGGAAAAGCTGCAGCCATTGCAGATCCAGCCGCACCTCGTAGGGACACAAGAGGAACAGGGGCAAGGAACTGGCTATAGGGAGCCAGCTCCAAGCTGGAAGGCTCTTGTTTGGGAACTCTCATCATTTTTAGGGATTCCCAAGTGCAGGGGGGTGATGGTGTCATCCTCAAGGTACAGGAGTCCAGGTGAGCATGACTGGCCCAGTGCCGACTGTTGACCTGCCTCCTTCCTGCCTGCAGCACAGAGTGATCACCTCCTTCCTGGAGTTCAGGAAGAGCGAGGAGCAGAGGTAAGAGGCAGCAGTAAGGTTGTGTTCAAATCCCATGGAGGAGCAGCCTCCCTTCCCTTCATTACTGCTCTGCTTCGTTCTTTCCCAGCCGTCACTTGCAGATCCAAAGGGTGGGCCTGGGGCTAGACTCCTGGGATTGGGACGCGGGACTCCTGGGTTCTATTTTTAGCAATTCCTGTGCCTCCCTTTGCGCTGGGTTGAGTCATTTCCCCTCTCTGATATGGCAAGAGCCTGGGGACCTGCCTGAGGGGTTAATTTGTGGGGGCATGATACCACTTGTGGCATCCCAGAGGCCTGTCTCCACACATCAGGGCATTGGGGTGTTGTGGGGGTGGCAAGTGCCTGGGGCTCTGTGTTGTGGCTGGGGATGGGAGTTTGCTTAGAGGGAATTAAAAGCCCCTCCATGAGCAAACCCCGTAGCCAGCCCTTAGCTCCTTCAGTGTGGGAGCAGTGCCTGTTTCCAAGGAGGAACAGCTGGGGTGTAAGACCCCCACTTCCTGTCTCAAGTTCAGAGCTTGATTCTCCCCCTGTCTCTGCAGACTCAAGCATGACGAGAGCCTCACACTGGGCGATGTCACCTCCGTCAACCTGACCATGCTGAATGGGGGCGTCTCCTTCAACGTGGTCCCCTCAGAAATGTCTGCTGCTTTTGACATCCGCATCGCACCCACAGTCAACTTGGAGGTACGGCTCCCACTCAGCAGGGGAGGGCAGGGCAGGTCCCTCAGCACTAAGTCCCAGTCTATGGGCCATCACCTACCAATACCCACTGAGGGTTGGGACAGGACAGAGGCCCCACGAGGGTGTTCTGCAGAGCCGTGCATTGATTTCTGCAGCCCTTCTGGGGAAGGACAGGGGGAATCCTTGCAAACTAGGTTCTGGAGCATGGGGTGGCAGCCTGGACCCCTGTTCTAGAGAGTCTCCTGCTGTCTGCTTATGCCCTGTTGGCTTGTTCACTGTCCTGCAGGCATTTGAGCAGCAGATTGCAGCCTGGTGCCGGGCAGCTGGAGAAGGTGTCCTCTACGAGTTTCACCAGGTAACTGGAGGCAAGGAGCCAGGATGCTCCCTGCAGCCTGGGGTCATCCCTTGGGTCTGGGCAGCTCCCTCCCTCCAGCCTTCCTGCTCTGCAGTCCCTGCCAACAGGGCTTCTGCTCCATGTTGTGCCGTCAGCCTCAGGCACTCCTGTGCCCTGATGCTCCCTCACCCTTTTTTTCCCTCTCCTTGGTGTAGAAAAACATGGACCAGTGTGTGACCTCCACGGCAGAGTCGGACCCCTGGTGGAAGGCATTCAGTGGGGCCTGCAGGGACATGTGAGCGTGACCCCTGCCCAGCTTGCACTTGCAGAAGTCCTCCCCAGCTCTGCCATATAGGAGTGTTCTTTGGCCTTGAGCTGCATCCCGCCCCCACCCTGTCTGCTGTGTGGGGAGGGAATAGCTGCTCCAGGCATGAGAGCATGTCTCACAGTATATCTCTTGGCAGGAACATGACACTGAAGTGTGAGATCTTCCCAGCGGCCACAGACAGCCGCTACATCCGAGCAGTGAGTACAGGTTCCTGCCCCTCCCCTGTCCACCTATATCCTGATGATCCTGACTGGGTGCTTCTTTCCCCACTTCCCTCCCCTTCTTCTCCTACTCCATCTCCCCCTTCCCAATTCACTTCTTTCTCTCTCTGCCTTGATTTATCTTTGCATCTGCTTTGCAACCTTTGTAAGATTTAGGACAGGGTGTCAGAACTTCTGGGTTCTTTCCTGCCTCTCCCTGGGCAGGAATGAACAAGCTGGTGCCTCAGTTTCTCTGCCTGTAAAATGGGAACCAGTCCACCCTTGGGAGGCATGTTGGGAACCTTTGGTTAAAGGAGTTTTGACAGGAGTCCTTGAGCCTGGGACTAGGGCACTGGCCCAGCATTGCTCATTTTGCAGCATACAACTCTCATGGCTTTTGCTTAGGGGGTGCAGGGGCAGTGCAGAAAGGGGTCCTGGTCCTGCCTAGGCCCGCCCATGTCAACACAGTACAATCCTGTGGCAAGCTGACCTGTTGCTTGGAGAGTCCAGACAGGCACCAGGTCACCCCAGTGCATTCCTATGGTAGGGTGACCTGTTGTCTAGGGAGCTGTGGCTGGGCAGAATGTCAACTCAATGCATTTCTATGGCAGGATGACCAGGGGAGCAACAGGTCACTCCAATGTACTCCAGTGGGGGCTTTTTCCCAGCTGGAAAAAACCTGCCCATGGCTCCTGCTGTTGCAGTGTGATGCAGCTGTGGGTCTCTACAGCAGCCCATGACCTCCCCCTTCTGCCTTGCAGGTGGGGTGCCCAGCCATCGGCTTTTCCCCCATGAACCAGACCCCGGTGCTGCTGCATGACCACAACGAGTACCTGAATGAGCGGGTCTTTCTACGCGGCATCGAGATCTATGCCCACCTCCTCCCTGCCCTGGCCAATGTGCCCCCCCTCCCCACAGAGGGCTGAGGGGGCCTGGGGCAGAGGCTGTAGGGGGGGGGGGGGGGAAGGTCAGCTGGATACCAAAGAGACACAAGGAAGAAACATTCATGATGTCCCCCTGTGGCAGCTCTGGGGATAGCCCTGTGCTCGAGGTGTCTGTCCAGTGGGGCCAGGACTCTAGGGTCCCAGTAGGCAACACCATGTGCAGGGCACTTCTTTGCCAGAATCCCAGCTGTTCCATCCCAGAGAGACGGACTTGGCGGGCAGTGTCCTGCATGGGCTCTGGGTTGCCAGGGGCCTCTGGGGTGCCTGGTGCCAGCAGTTCTGAAAGTCCTTTGGGTAAGCAGGGTGCAGTGCCCAGATCCTTTCTGTTGCATGGGGTAGAGGGGAGGAGATCTCAAGTTCCCCAGGCCCCTGTGTGCTGTGACACAAAAGACCTTGGTCCTGCTCCCAGCTCTGACATGGCCTGGCCAGGTGCCCTTGCCAAGTCACTTAATCACTGTGTCCTCCCTCCTCCTCCTGCCAAGGGGATGTCCCCAGCTAGCACTTGCAGAGTTGCTTGCAGTCAAGGCCTCAGGCCCATCATGACTTTCATGCCCTGAATCCAGCAGTAGGGTGTGCTGGGTGCAGGGCTCTGCCTACAGGGATATTAACTGGTGCATTGATGAATCCTACAGGGGTGGCTGCCAGTCGCAGTGTGCTTCCATGTCTTGTTGCACTTTGTGCCCATCCCCAAAGGTGGAGGCAGCTTCTGCGCATTGGAAAGCCACTGCTGGGACTTGCCTTCTCTCTTCCTCAACTCCAGGCTCCTGACTGCAGCCTCCTCACCCATTGGCACCCTGCAGCAGTCAGGAACTGGTGCTTACCAGCAGGGGGCGCAATACTCAGGGACTATGTGCTCCCCCCATCTTCCAGCGGGATCCATTGCCAAACTCCCTGCCTCTGAGCCAGTCCAGGAGCAAGGGAAGCCCTGGTGTGCCCTGGCAGACACATTCCTTGAAGGGGCTGGTTGCAGGGTGGGAGGGTTCGAGGGCCAGACCCCCTCCATGTCTGGGGTTGTACAGCACCCTTATTGTGCCCAGGCAGAGGGCCTTGGCTACCCCCATGTGGGCGTCTCCCAGCCCAGTGGTAGCATCAAGGGCTTGGATAGGGGCCTCTGGTCCCAGCCCTTTCTGTACTTCTGCTAAAACTTCCAGCTATCAGCTCCCCTCCCCCCATGTCTGCAACGGTGCTCAATAAAATGGTTTAATCATAATGGATGAGACAAGCATGGTACTTTCAGGCTGCCTTGAGGTTCCCTCCACTCCTGCCTCTGCCTGGGACAGTGGTGCTCAACCTATCTGGCCCTGCAGGCTGGATAAGTAGCATGAGACCTCACCCTTGTGGGAACCTGAATGCCTGATCCAGCCGCAGTGCAACCCCAGGTCCTAGCATATGAGGCCATGTCATGTGGACTGCCACCTGCCCTCTAGGCAAATGTCTCAACTTGGGAGCCTCATGCACCACGACACAGCTCTGGGGGCTGGATCTGGCCTATAGTGGGCTGGAGGTTCAGCACCGCTGACTTAATGTCATCAGCCTCTCAGCTGCTTGCCCCGGATGGTCTTTATGCATGGCTGCAACTCAAGACTTGCTGTGGGCCATTGGGCTTCTCTGGGCTAGTGCCTCATCTTCTGCAGTGCTAGAGTAGACCAAACGGAGATAACCGTGGCAGGGCCTGGGGCAAATCAGCCTGTGTGGGACCCAGACAGGGCAGTGTGGGGTGGGGGGTTGGTGAGCGACAGGATGTGAAGCCGGCCTGGCTTTGTGGGGCCCCCCAAGTTCAGGGCCTAGGGCCGTGTCCCTCCCCCACTGGGACAGCCCTAGGTCCAAAGGTGGTGCGCCTGTACCCCTGCATGTATTGGGGCATGAGATCCTGGCTCTTCTAATGCCCTGTGCTGGTGCTTTGGTGTGCAATGCTGGACCTGAAACCGAGGCCTTTTCTCTGCCCTGGTCTTTGGGAGCAGTGTGTATGCTGGAGCATCAGCCCTCCCAGTGCACCAGCCAGCAAGGCTGCAGAAGCATCAGTTCTGTGGCTGACATGCAGGTGCTTCAAGGCAACACTTATATACAGAAGTAGAGGCACAAAGAGCTGCCTTTTAGGACCAGGGTTGGCAAAAACTTGGCCACGTGCTCACAGGTGCTGTGCATGCCATGTCATCAGCCAGGCTGCACACAGGTGCCATGGGGAAGAGCTTTGGCCTGGTAGCCCACAGCCCAGGGCACTGCTCCAGGAAGCTCTCTGCCCTGCTGCCTGCAGTAGAGGTTTTGCCAAGTGATGTGCTAGAGGGTAGCAGAGGGCAGCAATGGAGCCTGGCTGGGGGTGGCAGGGCAGCAGCACAGGGCATTAAGCCAGGCTGTGGAGTCCAGCTGAACGTGAGTCCTGAAGGCTTTTTCACCAGCACACAGCAGCCTCTCCCTGTGCTTATCCTCCCCTGGGTACTTGGCAGAAGGGTGTACAGGCTAAAGCTGAAAGACCTGTAAGGGCAGCCTTTGGCAGGACACTACTGGGACTGCAGTTTTAGCCCAGGGGGCTAAATTAATTGCTTAATTGCTCCTGGAGCTCTGGCCTGCACTGATCCATTACACAGCTCAGCCTTATGGGCCAGCTGTGCTTGCAGGATTGTCTCGCCAGATGGCACTGAAAGCCCTGGGGCTGGTAGACCTGAGCCTCCAGTAAGTGGGACAGGCTGAAAGGAAGGAGACTGGCCGGGAGCCTGTGGTGTGGGGGTGTGAGGAGCCTGTCTTGGGATGTCTGTGAGCTCCGTGGTTCCCCTCGTGCCCAGCAGCTCTGCGCAGGCAGTGGTGCTGGAGCAGTTGTGGGGTGTGGGCTTGTGCTGCAAACAAATATAGGACCTGCCTGGCCCCAGTTGCAAAGCTGCAGTCTTGGTAAGTGGACAGAGGGGCTGTTCTACCCACCAGCCTTGGGACCTGCCTGGCTGGGCCCATAGGCAGTCTCCTATAACCGTCTCAGCCCCTCTGCAAAGGGCTGTAAGTAGAGCCTAAAAAGGGGGTTCTACATAGAGGTGAGAGAAGTCTCCTCTTGCACTGCACAATGGCTCTGCTTCCCCTTCTCTTGGAGGGGGAAAGCCCTGGGGGTGAGATGAAAGGCAGGCAAGTATGGAGGAATCATCAGCCTTTGAGGTACAAACAAATGGAGGCCCAGGCTGGCATGGTCCGGGGGGTAGTGAGTGAGGGGAGAAGCACACAGACCCAGATGAGCAGGGGCAGTTTGTTAGTGCTCCCCTGCCTTGCTGACAGCTTGTGGAGGCTGTGAATTACTGCTGGAATGGGAAACGAGCCAGAGGAACCCCTGTGGCTACCAGATCAGCTAGGGAAGGTGAAGGAGGAGAAGAGCTCAGGAGTGTAGGGTAGGCCACCCAACAGGAGGGTGGGATGGACAGTAGTGTAGCATGAGACCCAACCCCGCTGAGCTATATACATGTGTACCAGATAGTGATAGAGGTCCAGAGAAGTGACTTGCCCATGGTCACCCAGGAGGTCAGTGGCAGAGCCAGGAATGGATCCCCGCTCTCCTGGGTTGCAGCCCGGTGCTCTGCCCACTAGAACACACAGCCTTCACAGTCGGCACTTTGTCCACAGTAGGAGAGCTGGCACCTTGCCCCTCGGGCCTACAGGCTCTGTTTGTTGCTTGAGCTTGAGCTTGAGCTTGAGCTTGAGCTTGGCATGGTGGGGGGTGTGGAAGCAAGCACATATGTTAGGAGACAGATGTCATGCTGTTTGTATATACAAGCCAGGCAGGCCTATGTTCCAGCATATCTTGCAAATAGGCAAGGCCAGGGCACCTGGCTTGGGGCACCCATGTCCTCTGAGCACTTTGGGGTGGAGCTGAGTCCCCACAGCTCTAGGAAGGCTTTAATTACAGAGACTCCCCTGAGAGACCACAAGTGCCGCCTCCTACCCCATAGCACCACTGCTTCCAGGGGCCATCTGGACAGGTTGCAAGTCTGTGTTGTCTGCACCAGTGCCATGCTTGTGGGGCAGGAGCAGAATGTGGAAGGAACTGCCTTGGCTTTGCTTTCCTCTCTCCTTCCCCTCCACTCTTAGGCATTTAAAGGCAGCTTTAAACCTGCATCCCAGCACAAGAGCTGAGACCCCAGCCCAGAGCCCTAGAGCTGCAGGGTATAGGACCAGGGGTGTGTCTGTGCTGCTTCCCAACCCACCCTCCCATGTGTGACATCCCGACTCCCTCAGCGCCCAGGATCTTGGCCAAGTCTGTGGGTGCCTATGGGTTACCTCAAGCTTACTCTGCCAGAGCAAGTGTACAGGGAGGGCAGGCAGCATGCTCTGCTGCCAGCTGCCTCTCACCGAGCATCTTTGCGGATGGAAGCTGTCACTGCACTGGGAGGGAGGCACCTCTCAGCTGTCCAGCACTCGGGCACTTTCAGGAAGACAGGTCAAACCCACGCTGAGACTTCCATCAGCCACCAGGCAAGTATCTGTGTTTCTGGAGGATTCAGGCATGAATGTCCCTCAGAGCTACGTCTGTGTGGTGCAAGGGAGAAGGTCTCCGAGGGTGGACAGTCACTGGAAGGACAGGGTCTTTTGACTTGGCACATGAATCTCCTGAACACCTTGGTGGGGGAGCAGGGCAGCTGCAGGGACTATGGGGACTGCTTGCTCCAAGAGGAAAGGAGGGGAGTTGGGATAATGCTAAGTGATAGGCCCTTCCCTGTGTCCCGGCCCCTGTTCCATACCTCAGCTGCAGGACAGCCCTCACACTGTGTCCTGTGCTTGTCTCTGGCAGGGGTCAGGGTCAAGGGTGGGGTGATCAGTCAGGTGTGTGTAACAGCCAAGCCCTGCAGTTAGCCAGGGGGAGTTCAAGGTGAGGCAGGTTGTTGGAGGGTGTTGGAAAAAGGGTGTGGGGCAGGCAGGTGCCCAAGAACGGGTCCTGAGCTGTGCAGTGTGAGACTGAGCTTCAGTTAGCTCTTGCATTTGCCAGGGGGCCCTGTACTGTCAGTGTGGAGTGTCCTGCTGAGCCTAGGGAAGGATGTGGTTGATGAAGAAGGCTGCTTTTGCATGGTTGCATCCCTTCCTTTAGGAAGGTGAAAGCCTAGTGCAAGTTTGGCTGTTGGGCTGACAGAGAAGAGGAGGTGGCCTGTCCCCAGCTGCAGAGAGGAGAGACTGAGGCACAGCTGCTATAGAAGTAAGGCTCTCACCCTGGGGTGGGAGGATGGGGAGAGGGTGGAGCTGAGAAGGCAGCCTCCAAAACTGGCTCATGCTTCCTACCAGCTATCTGAGCACTGGGAAGCTTGAACTTTAGGCTCCTGAGAGCCCTTGACATTATTAAAAAAGGCAGAGGGGGAGTTACGATGGGGATGAAACAGCATGAGCTATTCATTGCCTCTTCATTGCGCTAACAGAGATGCAGCTAAGCTGCCTGCCCTGTGACTCAGGCTAAGAGCATGCTGTGTCTGCTGGCCTTGATCTTGACAGTCCAACTGCTGCTATTGACTAATGACGCTTCTGTAATATGGAACACAATGTTGTATCCTTGGGGATGCCTGCCTGCCTGTCTGGGACGTGGGGGATGAGAGCAAGCTGGAATCCAGAGTTGAAACTGCCTTCTGCCCCTGTCTGGGGGGGCACGTGCTGTGGGCACGTTGCCATCTCACAGGTGTAGTAAGAGGGCTGCTCTCAGGCTGCCCTCTGGTTTTATTAGAGACTTCCTGTCCTTTTGGGGAAAGAACCTGCAGTAACTTCTGGCTTTGGTTGGGAGCTGGCATGAGACAAGCCTGACTCCTGTGTCTGTGGGTACCTTTAATAGGATCTGGGTAAATCATCATAGAATCATAGATTCATAGAAGTCAGGTCAGAAGGGACCATGTAGCTCTTCAAGTCCGACCCCCTGCCTGGGCAGGAGAAAAACTGGGCTCAAATGATCCCAGCCAGGTAGGCATCAAGCCTCTTCTTAAAGACCCCCAGGGTAGGAGCCAGCACCACTTCCCTTGGAAGTTGGTTCCAGATCCTAGCTGCCCTGACTGTGAAGCAGTTCTTACGGATGTATAATCTAAACCTCCTCTCCAACAACTTGTGGCCGTTATTCCTTGTTATGCCAGGGGGCACTAGGGGAAACAAGGTCTCCCCAAACTCTTCTGATCCCCACTAGTGAGTTTACAGATGGTCGCCAGGTCCCCCCTCAACCTTCTCTTGTGAAGGCTGAACAGGTTCAGGTCCCGCAGTGTCTTATTGTAGGGTCTGCCCTGTAGTCCCCAGATCACGGGGGTGGCCCTCCTCTGGACCCTCTCAGTGTGTCCACATCCCTCCTGAAGTGCGGCGCACAGAACAGGACACAGTACTCCAACTGCAGCCTGACCAGCGTCGCGTAGAGGGGGAGGATCAC
>NW_017729011.1:726982-788451 GCF_001723915.1 Gavialis gangeticus
GACGAGGACCCGGCGTTTCTTCCTGCTGGTGTTTGCTCTCTAAAGTTAGACTTGAACGGATTTGTGCACTGTTTTGCTACTGATCCCTGCCAAAGGCAGTGTGGATTATTTCAGTGGCTGCTAGGAAGGGCTTTCCTCAATGTTGAAGCAAGGGAAGGAGCAGGGTTGTGGAAGAGAGCTGCCTGTCAGCTGGCTGCCAGATGCCTGTTCCCAAAGCGGCAGGTCCCAGCTTCTGGAAATACTAGTTAAATAAACACTCAGCTTCGAGCTGGGGCTAACAAGCTCATCGAAAAGCAACTTTGGGAGAGAAAGGCCTTCAGCAAGAATAACAGCCATGCATCCGGAATGGGAGCTGCCCTCTGAGCTAAAGCTAATGCAGACCTTCCCCTGCTGAGACAGCAAAGCTGCTGGCAAGTGGCATCGTGCTCCTGAGAGCCAGCAGTAGCTCATGTCTTGGTGCATCCCAACTGGATCATGCACTCCTGAGTGTATTTTGAGGGATGCCGGTCCTTTAAAATGTGGGGCTACTGTCTCTCTAAGAGGGAGATGAAGATGGGTCTAGGGGCTATATTCTATAATATGGTAAAGGAAAGGATTCAGTAGCTCTTGCCAAGGCTCCAGGATAGAGGCAGGGATCAGCCAATAAATGACATCATGTAATGCCTTAACTTCATATCATAACTAAATCAGGAGCGGATGGAGGCGTATCTCATCTGCATGAGGCAGTGGGCAGTAGCTGGGCCTCTGCTTGTGGGGTTGGGCAAATTGGTTCTCTCTAACTTTCCTGGGGATTCTGCCTTGTATCCTGGAGGGTTTATGACCTGTTGCCATTCTCAGCTCTGCCAGCCAGATAAGGGGTGGGGGACACTTGTCTGCTCCTTTGGCCACTGAACACAACAGCTCAAGCTGTTATCCACAGCATCCAGTGATGCTAGCAACAAGGAGTGGCAACTACTGGGCCTAGCTGGGAAGGAGCCAGTACTGGTGTCCTTGGTTTTGCTCCATTAGGGGTGGACTGACACCCAGATGTGTGGCCTGGACCGAGCACCTGGACCTGGCAGTGCAGTCATGAATTGCTGAGGAGCCCAAACATGAGCAAAAGTGGATTGGCAGCTCCTTGCAGCATCTTCCCCAGTGGGTTTAGTTCCGCTGGGACCAGGATATGGAGAGGTGGCTGCCTGCTGAGTACAACTGTCCTGTGTGGATGACCAAGGGTAGAAGTGATACAAAGCTGACAGAGGGCCAAAGCTATGAAGTACAGTTCGTGGCTGGCACAGGTATCAGGGGACACTGAGATGCACTAGCTGAGCCACGCGGAGGGAGCTTGCTCAGGTTCTGGCTAGGTTACTGCACTCTTGAGCGCCAGGCCCCATGCTGAGGTAAGCTGGGCTGAGCAGTAGAATAAATGCCTCACCTAGCAGGGTGGGCTCAAGTGCCATGGTGGCCAGGTGCTGCAGAGCCAGCGTGCAGACCCTCCTTGTTGTGGCTGAGGCTGTTGTTGTGCAGGCAGTTAGCATGCATGAGTCCCCAGTGCCAGGTGCTTGGAAAGCTCATCTTAGTGGCTGAGGAGATGAAGGGAAGAGTGGGGGAGCATCAAGCTGTTACTTAACTGTGTCCTAGCTGCTGGCTCCTGTTAGGGCATCCAAATGGAGCCTCCTCTTATCCCTCCTCCAACCCAAACCTCAGCCACCAGCCCACAGGTACTGAGCATGTACCTGCATGTGGGAAACACTGCACCTTCCTCCAGCTTCAACCCAACCCTTCCCTTTGGCCAGAAAGCTCCTTTACTTAAAACATTCATGGAAAATATCTTGCTCAGCTGTCCTGGGGTGGTCAGTGGCCTTACCTCCTCTGCTTGGGGTTAGACTCCGTGGTAAGCAAGTTTGGGATCAGGAAGGCATTTCACCCTACGGTCAGATTGACACGGACTATGGAGGGATTTTGCCTTTCCCAGTAGCTGAGGGAGGCAGCATGGTTCTTTTCCTTGAATCTCTTGCATTTTTTTAATAACCACTCCCCCCTTGCAGCTCAGGACACTGACAATGCCTTCATCCCTCTGCTTGACCTGAGGCAGGTTCACAGGTGTGTTTGTTTTGGGCACTAGGTCTAGTAGTTGTGTGTGATGTTTTTTTCTGGGAGTTTTTAAAGAACAGATTACGTAGGGATGTTTCTGCCTGGAACAGGCTGGACTAGATGACCTCCTGGGGTCCCTTCCAGCCCTACTTTTCTGTGAAACCAAGCAGCATGATGTTGCCATGTGAGCTGGCCTCAGTCAGCCAGTGCGTTCCAATGCTGGCCACCACCTTCCATGGAAAAGTCTCTTAATGAGACATTTTTCATATTACAAATTACAGTTCTGACCTCAGTCCATTGCAACACTCTGCTGCAGTGTTGTCATAGCTTGGGATAAAACCACGTGACATTGCATTGGTCCAAGAGTTACTTAACACTGGGCAGGCTCCCTGGATCCAGGCTAAGGAAGAAGCAAAACCAGCAAACTGTTCCCCCAATTCTCATCTCCCTGCTAAGAAACAGGATTCAAAGGTGGCTGGGGCTGTGTGGGTGCCTCCTTCTACCAAGTTCCTGAGAGCGGAGGCCTCCACTTGCTGTAGTAATGCACATTCTGCTTTACACACCGGAATTGGGAAGCCTCCTAGCCCTTCAGTAGCCATCCTTCCTGCGCCCAAGGGAGCATCCCTGGGGAAGCTGGCTGGTCAGAAAGGACTCTCTGCAGATTGCACAAAGTCTGTCTGCTGACTGGTCAAATAACCTCCTAGATGGTAGAGGAGATCCCTCATCTAAGGAAGTCTGCCATAAGTCGTCTTGCTGCTTTCCCTCAGTGATGGCTTGGCAGAGGTGAAACATGCAGGTGGCAGTCATTCAGGAGCACAGGCACTAGCAGAGCTGGGTATAAGGCAGCTGCCTTCGCGTCCTGCTGACAGGGGTGACTAACTTGTCCTTTACCCAGGGCATGGTCCCTTTTGACTGGGGCCCCTGGATCCTGGCAGTGACTTCTGCAGGTCAGGACTGAGGTGCATGAGGTGGAGTAGCTGTGGGGGCAGATCACACACCAGCTTTGAGGAGCTGTCTTGGCACCTTGTGCCCATACCAGATTAGTGCTCCTGGTTTTTTCCATGTTGGGAGCATCCAAGCTTCCTTTCACTCAAGGCTTTAGATAGAATAAATGATAAACCCAAATTGGTCCCCCCTGTGTCCAGGCTTGTGGGGTGGTCTGGATACTCTGCTGGCTGGGCATGGGTGCAACCAAAACCCCAGGCTGCCTCTCTCATGGTGGTGCTTGAGCTGAAGGCCTCAGGGTAGCTGAGATAGGACATCTGATGCTGAGCAGATTCTTTGTGTTGGCTTGTTTCCTGGCTGGGGTGCATGGCTTGCACTGAGCTCCCGCTGGTCTTCTGGGGCACCACAAGCTCTGTTTCCAGGAAAGGCAGGAGGCTGGTAGCATCTTATGAGAACATTTTGAAAGGAAAGCTGCCTCCTCTGAGCAGAGCGGTGCTGGGAGTACTTGAGCGGTAGCAGTAAACCTTGGGGTTGCTCTGCCTTGCGGGCCTGTAGCTGCCATGGCTCTGCTCACAGCGGGAAGGTGGCAGTGTGTGGAAACGTGTCATGTGGCAGCTGGAGGGGTTCTGCCGGCATGACTTTCCCTTCTTCCTGCCTGACAGAAGCCCCCTTCCTTCAGCACTGCCACAGCTAGCTCAGGGCTTTGCTGGCCGAGCTACTCTGGCGGTGCAAGCCATGCCTTGGAGGGTGTGATGGGCGGCACCCTTGGGTTGGCTAAGAGCTAGAAATGCCTCCTGAAATGCAGTGCCTCTCCTCAAGTCCAGCCTTCATGCTGACCACCCTGGAAATCCTCCTTCAATCTCCCATGGAAGAGCCTAGGCAAGGGCAGCAGAGGCCAGAGTGCTGTCAAGGGCCTGAACTCTGGTCTTCACAGCTCATTTGGTGCCTGGCCTCTGACAAGACAGAGCCCCAACGACTTGAGTAACAGTGAGCCCTGACCTGAGCAAGGACTGGCTTAGCCCCTTGTCTGAATTCCCAGACCTCCTCTATCTTGGTGCCTTGTTCCAGTCCACATCATCTTGAAATGCTCGGTCCCTAACCTTGGCTTTGGAGCAGAAAATTCCCTGGCAGCTGCTGCTCCCTTTCATCTCCCTCCCTGGGTGCTAGCGAGTGTGGTGGGAGTGGGCGCGGGTGAGGGAGAACTGACCCGCCACATGCATGCCTGCAAGGGGATCCTGGGCCAGTGCTGGGTGGAGGGAACAAAGGGCCCATTGGCACTGCATGGAGGACGAGCTGCCTCCTCTCTGGATCACCAACCTGTAATTCTAGGCCCTGCCGGTAGATAAGGAATGTTAATGGAAGGGCTGGGTCGTCCTCGTGCATCAGGGCAGTGGAAACCTCTGTTCCACGGAGGAGTGAAACCCACTGGCCTGTGTCTGCCTGGGTAACCTGAGCTGGCCTGCTCCAGGCATCTGCTCTGGGATGGCAAGAGCTACTGAGGCCTCTTCTAAGAGAACAAAACCCTGCTTTCACTGCGTCTGTCTCTTCAGGGTGACTGCTGCCTGCTCTCTGCTAGGCAACTTGGGTACGCCATCCCTCCTGTTCTGACCTGTGGCTTCTCCCCCGAAACAGGCTTCCAACCCAATGAGTTGATACTGCAAACTTTACAAGGTACTTCACCCCCCCCCCAACACCAAGCACTGCTTTGCTCAAAGGAAAGTGAGTTGATGAAATAATTCATCTGTCCTTTCAATGTCATATGACCCATCATCCTCTCCCCTTCAAAGGGGATCTCCTTGCCTTCTCCTTCTCCTTGTATCTTCACTTCTAACTTGTTAGTTCTAGGGGTTGTCTCCCTTACACTTATGTGTACAGCTCCTGACACAGTGGTGCTTAGATACCAATAGGAGCCTCTGGGCCTGTTTGGGTATGTGACAGGTAAATGGGGACAAAGCCCGATGAGGGTCCAAATGGTGAAATCCATCTGCTAAGCGCCAGGGATGAGGCCTGCAGATGTCGATACTCCCAGTGCATAGTGACACTTACTATGAAGAGCTGAAGGCCACCTTAGCTACGAGGAGCAGAAGAAAGCCAGCTTCTTAGGGAAGTAGCATGGAGCACCTTGTCCATCAGGGCCTCGGTGCTGACTTACAGGCAGTGGTTAGATGGTTGATGGTTTCCTTGTGGCTCCACCTGGGACTCCTATTTGGAAGCTCCTTTCCAGAGCATGGATCGCAGCATCTAGAAGTGGCTGGGTCAGATGCTGCTATGATTGGGGTTGGCAGGGTGTAGCTAGATCTGGCCTATGGGGTCTGTAAGTGAACAGTTGGACTGGAAGAAGCCTGGGTTAGCCTATCCTGGAACAAGCTCTGACTTGCTGGTAGCTCACCTAGGGTTACTTTTCCAGGACCTCTGACCACACGTGAAGGGGCATGATGGGACCACACCATGGGTGAGAAGGCGTGGGGGCCTACTCGCCTCTGTACTTTGTCTTTCCCTCTGGCTCCATGCCCCGTGGAGTTGGCGCTGCCCATCCCACTTAAAAAGCAGCAGGCCCAGGGCAGGCCCCTGCTGAGGTGCCCTGCACTTGGACAATAGAGGCAATGTGTGCTGTGTAATGAGAGCATCTGCCTCCAATTAGGGCTCCCCCAGATTTGCTTTACTGCTTAATTGAGGAAGTGAAAGCAAGGCCAGCCCAGCTCCTCTCCCAGCCTTTCATCTGCCTAATGTGTGGATAATTAGACTGGAACAGCTTGGCTGCCTCCACCCTCCCCCATCCCTCAACTGGGGCATCCTCGTGGAGAAAATCCTCCTCCCACCCCTTAACTGCAGGCTCCAGCTCCTCAGTCTGGGGGTGTCGGTGCTTGGCTGCAGGTGGAATGGGCCCATAACAGGGCCCTTCCACCAGGTGTTGCTATGGGGAGCCCTGGGGAAGCTGAAGTCTGCTGCGTAGAGATAGCAGAGCTGCAGTTGCAGCAGAAGCCCAGCTTCACCCCAGCAGACACTGGTTCTGAGTCACTGGTCTTTTGCCTCACATGCAGCCGCTTGGATTTGCCATTCACATGCATGTTCTTGATGGCACTTTGTGCTCACCCTGCATAGACTTAAAAGTTCATGGGGGTGTCTGAGATTGGGCCCCTAGGAGAAGCTGGATGCACTGGGAGGAAATGGATGTTGCCTGTTTAGTCTTGGAGGTCACTGTTTCTATCACTTTTTGGAGTGGGTGGCTGGGTTGGCTGGCTTCCAAGGGGAGTAGTGCAGCGGTGGTGATGCTCATAGCGCCTGGGCGGAGAACAGGCATGCTCGCCTCATCCACCTACCTAGAAAGACGTTTATCCATTCCTGGCTCGTTTCCTCTCAGTGTCTCTGCAGCAAGCTCCATGGCAAGGAGTACTTCACCCTGCAGAGGAAAGTGTGTTGATTTGAGCACTGAGGGCAGAAGGCATGGGTAAGGAGGCCAGTGTGACAATAACTAGGGCTGTAGACACTCATAACTCCATCACTTTAAAAAAAGGAAGAGGAGTTGCCCATGGGCGTACCCACCTGCTGTTCTGCTGTGCTTGCCACATCCAGGTGTGCCTGTGGCAGTTTTGGTGAGCTAAGTTGCTGTAACAATAACCCTAAACAAAAGCGGGTTAATATTAAAACATATACCTGCTACAAGGGTATGCAGATGTAACAGTTACATGATAACCGCTTAGCACAGTATTTCTTAACTGAGATACTGCCAAATTCAGAAGTTACAGGGGGGGCCTTGAAATTCAAAAAGTTAAGAGCCCCTGGCTTTGATGGTCCAGGACTCTGTGCCATCTGCCTGCTGCATCAGCCCACATCCTAAGACTCTGACTGTCTTCACACTGTGACCTTTCCAAGTGGTGGATGCTGCTGGTGGGCAGGTGCTTCTGCTTGTTCCATCACAGCGTCAGAAGTGAAGGGTGTGCAGCCCCTGGGACTGGACAGACCAAAAAGCATCTGTGAGTGCTCAGTGTGAATCTTGTGGGGTTCCTCCATTTTATAGGGGAGGGTTAATGCTGGTGCTTCAGATGCCGGTACAACTTTACACTAGCAGGTCTGTCAGGCTGCGCGGCATGGAAGGGAACTGTTCCCCTCCGCGGGCTTTTCAGTGTTAGGCAGGTGCTAACTCCACCAACTGACTGGAAGGCAGGTGCATTAGCAGACATTGCCTGGTCCTCTATCCCATGGAAGGTTTTGTTGGCTTGGTGGCTTATGATTAACATGTGTAATCATGCCCAGCCTTGAAAGAGGGCTTGGAGCTGGCTGGCTGCCCTCCCTGTGCAGATGGTCCAAATGGGATGAGAAGATGGGATACTTAGAATTTACCGAGGGTGCATGTGTGTGCAGAACCTTGTGGGGCAAGAATGGAGTCCTGGTTCTCCCTTGCCTTGCAGCAGTTGCAAGGCAGGACTGACTGAGCAAAGGGCAGGGGTTGTGGTGACCAGGGCTGGGGTCTGCAGTGGAAGGCAGAGAAGATTTGAGATGGGAGGAAGTCTCTTGATGCTCAGGCTACAGCAGCAGTGAGGTGGAAGGGGATCCCAAGGGTGCAGAGAATGAGGGAAAGCCAGGACAGATTCTGGGGCGTCTGCAGTGGAACAGCACGTGTCTGAGCAGCACTAGGCCAAGCACTAGCTGCAGCTGAGCTGTCCTGATCTGGGTGGCAGGAAGGTAACTGCTATTGAATAGTATCAGCCTTTAGAAAACACCCATAGTGTTGGCTCTGATACTGTCCCAGAATGTGGTGGTGGGGAAGGGTGTATAGGAGGAGGGACCCAGCAGCCTGAGTTGTGGGGATCCTGGACACAGTTGAGTTATTCCAGAAGGCACTGACGAGCGTGGTTGTGTAATGTTGAGTTATGAAGATCAGCCAACCCATTACATAGAATCAGACAGTCAGACCTTGCTTATCTGCTTGGGGCCTGGTCCCGGTCACATCCAGACTTCTGCAGTCCCTCTCTGATCTCTTCCTTTCCCTCCCTGCTGCCAGAGCCTTATCAGACTTCAAGGGGGCTATATTGCAGGCAGGCAGTGTCTGCTGGATTCCCTCTGTCCTTATCTGCAGATTGCCCGGTGATCCTGTTCAAAGGAGCCCAGGTCTGTGGGAGAGGCACAAGGGCTTTTGGAGGATCTGACTGAAAAACATAAGCAGCCCAGGCTGCTTTCTCTGCTTCTCTGGCGGACAGGCTCTCTAAGATGCCTGGTGTGTGCCAGCATCCGAGACTCCCTTCTCTGGTCTTGGTCCTTAAGCAAAGATCTCTGCTGGAAATCACAGCACCGTGGACTGCTCATCTCCATGCAGTACTCTACTCCATGGGAGACACAGCACCAGCAATATGGTGTGCAGAGCCCCTGCAGCTCATCAAGGCTTAGCCCTGCATCTGCTTAGCTGCATCTGTGCCCTGGGCACATGTCTATGCTAATGCCCATGACTTCTTGGAAAGACTTCTCTGCATTCAGGCCTGAAGGACGAACTGCTGCGGCACTTACAGGGTTGTGCCTCTGTTGCCTTTGGAAGGGTGATATCTGGAACTGAGACACCTGGGTTCCATCCTTTGCTTTGCTGCTGATTTGCAATGCGACTCTGAGCACTGAGCTCCCTCCTTCTGCCTGTAGGAAAGGGGATTAGGGCTGATCAAACAATCCAGTCTCACAGCAAAAAAAGAGAAGAATTAGCAGCATGTATCCTCCTTGAAAAGTCCTGGCCTGTTTGAGAACTCAACTCTGACCAAACTCAAATCTTTCTGTGCAATTTGAAGATCTGAGAATATGGCCTGGGTGTCTGATGCTTTCTAACCTACTGAGCTGATGTTTTTTCCTCCTTGCTTTCTTCAGAACAAGAATAGGAAAAGTTTTCCTCCAATATCTGCTTCACTTCCAGCCTCTAGATGTCTGGTGTCCAGAAGACTCTCTTGTACAGTCCCCCTTGATGTTTCACTTGCTCCTATGGCTTTCTTTTGATTCGGTGTCAAGGACTGAGCCTGGCCCTCCAAGAAAGGACCTCTCACAGGCAGGTGGTGGGGAAAGGGTCCTTTACAACATGGAAAGATTAGATGGTTGTGGTCTGTAGCAATAGGCACCCCCATGCTACCCCTTCTCTTACTTCTTTGTTAGTTAACATTCAATATCGGGTAATGGAGACACAGATGAACTGATTTGCTCGGGGTAACCTGGTATAGATCTAGCTGGCCCCTACTCTCAGATCACCCAATTCCAGTGCAATGCCCAACCCACCGCCTCCCTAAACATATGTTCCTGGGGGAGAAGCTAAGCAGCTATTGCATATCAAAAATAGCACAAGCTTGTAACCGCAGCTAAATTTAGGGCTTGTTTTAGCTTGTTCCTGCTGCGTTCTTCTGCCCATTTCAATCCCAGGCTTGGGCTGGGGAGGGGACATGATGAAATGGGTGTTGCAACACTGAAATACCAGCCTGTGCCTACTGCAGGGGAAGAGCTGGCTGCTCCCCTATTGTGCCACAGCTCCTGTTAATCTAGAGCACAGGCCTTGCTGGCTTGTTGGTGGGAATGCATTGATATGGAGACACTGTTATACTGGAGGCAGTTTGGACATTGCTCGAACATGATTTTCCAGCCTCCATTGTGGCTGCTGTAGAAGAGGAGGGCATATTTTTGCCAGTCTCTGTCACAACTGTGCAGAAGTGCCCTCTGGATAGAACGTTCTGAGTACAAAGGGTCTTTTCATTATAGCTGAGAGGCATAATATGAACCAATGGCTGGCCATTGAACTGAAGTACTAGTGTTTCACAGAAAGCGATTGACCATAAGAGCAGACTATTGAGGTTTCTGGTGGCAAGAGTGGACCTGCCTACAGATTGGGCACTGCCAATCCTGAGCATCCAACTGCGGGGGGTATACTTGAGGAGAGGAATGACTAATACTTGAGTGCACTGGCTCATTAGCATCTCCCGAGTGTGAGGAGTGAGGTTAAGATTACTGCCAAGACACCCAAGTGGTGGGGTCTCGCTGAGAACTTCTGGCTTTTCCAAATTCATCCTTTGTCCCTGCTTATTGGAGCAAGCTGTCCCAAGCAGGAAAGTATTGCTTACCTAGGGCACTGAGTGAGGACTTAAGAAATTATGTTAGGTTTCAGGGTGGGAGTTTCAATTTGGAGTTATCTTGGCCTATCATGGAGGGTGTCATGACCCAACTGCATGCAAGACCATCTAGATGGTGACATCTGAATCTGGAAAGGTGACATCTGAATGTAATTGCCTACAATGGGAACAGTCAGCTCGGCTTCCCTGTGATTTGTCAGGAGTTGTGGGGGAGGAGGGAAGGCTGGCTGGCTCTTGTCCCTGGTCACCAGGCTGCTCTGAGTAACTTGCATCTCGGGGCTGGCTGGCATCTTGCTACATAGATAACTTTTCCCCTTTCCAAAGTGTGTGGCTTAGAAGCCTGCTTGGCTCTCTCTCTTCCCCAGAGCACATGTTTTCTCTTATGTTTCAAAAGAGTCAAACTACTTCTAGACCTGTTAATCTCTGTCAAATTATTAGTGTTCTGAAGCTGGAGGATCCCTCTTGTCTACCCACCAGCCTTTCTCCCTCCCAGAGGTAGCGTCTTCAAACTAGCGTCATTGAGGAGCCCTGGGGCCTCTAGAGGGCTTGGAGCGGTGCCCCAAGAGCTTTGCCTCTGACCAGCCTGGTCACTGGCAGACAGGTCCCTGCTCCCCTCACCTCCAGGGAACAAAGACCCTATGGACTCTAGCCAACATCCCTGGTGCTGGTGGAGCAGCTGGAATTTGAAGTGGATGGTGATTGGGCTGGTGCAGGTCACAGTGCCACAGCACTGCCTGATGTGGGGCACAGAGGAGTGGGGCAGGGATGAGAGCAGGGGGCGGTGCTGATGCCAGACTGTCAGTGACCATAGTCCAGCTGTGATGGAAAGAGGTAGGGGGTGGGAAGGGCAGGAGCAGGGCTGGCCCGTCCTATCCTGCAAAACCTGAGACCGCAGGGGGCCCTGTAGCCAAGGGGTCCCCTGCATCCAGCTGCTCGCCACCCTTCCCCACCACCAATACCCCGGACTTCATGTCCGGCTACTGCCGTTGGCTTCTTCAGGTTCTCACCACACCCGGCCCTCCCACTGCCACCGCCAGCTTCTTCATGTCAGGGGGCCCTAGAACTATTTCTTGCAGGGGGCCCAAGAAATTGTGGACTGGCTCTGGGCAGGAGCAGGGGCATGGGCATTCATGCTGGGTACAACCCTTTTACTGTCCCATTCCCAAGGGCCAGGATTCCCCTCACTGGGTTTTCTTAAGCCTGTACTCCATTGCTTGTCATATAAGCCAGAGGAAAGACTGCAAATGGATTTCTGGCTGTAGATTACCATGCCCTGAGGCTGCTGCTGTGCTGGCCCCATCTGTGCTCCTGTGGGGACAAAGTCTCCTTGCAGTAGTGTAACTGGGGCAGCAGGCTTGAGTGCTTCCTTTGGGGAAAGTCTGTTATGCCTCTGTCTCTTTGAACCTCTTGTAGCAGCAAATCATAGACCTGCCTGCCCAGAGGTCTTGGGGCACTCACTTGCTAGGTCTGAATGGAGCCCTGGTCATGGCCAGTGGCAGCTCTAGAGCCTTTCTATACGCCTGTGATCCTGGTGACTCCTTTAATCCTGGATACAAGGCAGTGGTTTTCAGCCTCCTTAGACCCAAGGCAAAGCTTAGAAAATGCCAGTTCTGAGATTTCAGTTGTTTTTTGACCGTGGAAAAATATTAGAGCAATTCTTCTGTTCCAGGGACCTCAGCCCATCGAAGGTAACAATGGATTCCTGCTTGTGATCTTTGGGTTCTGTGAATCGTGTACGTGCCTGCACACCTCACAGTGCTAATATTGCATGGCACCCCCACCAACACCCTTCAAAGGATCTTGCAGCACCCCAGGATGTCACATTTCCCCTGGTTGAGAATCACTGGCCTAAGGACACCAAGGAGCAGTTCTGTACCCTCTTGGCTAGTTTCCATGCTTGGTTAAAGAGATTGCTACTGGCATGGACCGCAGCAGCCTCTGCCAGGTTGAGGGGCATCTCTAGCACTGCGCACTGCAGATCACCTGGTTCCAGTTCACACAATGGTGGCTAACTGAGCACAGTGGCTTAGAGCAGTCTGCCCAGGAGGCACAAGGGAAGCACTGGCGGTGGCTGCAGTGGGACCTCCAGCATAGTAGCCCAGTGTCTCTGCTATGTCTGGAACTTGCAGGCTTCCCACAGCACTGCCTCCCTCTTCTATTCCACAGGCCTCTAAAGGGCAGGTAGGCTCAGCAATTAAGACTCATTTTATCCGGTAGCCTCACTCCAGATCCTGTGTAACAATGCATGCTCTTGCTCACAGCTCTCTCCTTGTTGCATGGAGCTAAAAAGCCCTGGCTTCGAAGAGTCAGCATGAATCCTTATCAGATAAGGGCTTCCTGAGGCAGAGCAAGGGGAGAATAGGGTGAGGCACGGCAGGGCTGGGGGAGACTTATCCCACACCTTTAAAGGGAATCTTACTGCAGAGGGAAAGGCATTTGCTTGTAAAACACTGTAATTATTGTTTAAGTCTGAACTTAACCTAACGTCTATTCTCCTGGTGCCAAGAGGCAGCACCCAGAGTCCTGCAAGGCCAGGCACTGCCTCCCCAATAAGAGGCCTGCCTGTAGCCACCTACAGTCAAAGCACAAAGGATGTGGTCCTTCCTCCCCTAGTTGTGCTGGTTGCATTGTTACCTCGCAGTCCCTGCTGCCCTGTCTGCCCCTGTTTTCTACTCATGCACAAGCTGTGGACACTCATACCTATTAGCCACTTTAAAGGGAAGGGGCAGCTGCTACTGGGGAAATGTACACCTGCTATTATACCATACCATATCACATCTGCATGTACCTGTAGCAGCAGGTGGTAGCTCAGTGGCTGGAACTTTAACCCTGAATGAAACAGTTACACTTGTGTCACTAAGGAGGTTTGCAATAGCTGTAGTGCAGCGGCTTATAACTGTATCATGAGATATTGCTATGATTGTCCTGTCTGTCTGTGGTCCTCATTTTGTAGAGACTTTAAGGCAAAGACCATCTCCTGTCTGTTTGTACAGGTCTACAGGACGTGGCTATAAGCAGATGCCCATGTCACAGGACCGTGGTTAAAGCAGACAGACAAATGAAGGCAGGGAGGAGCAATAGGAGGCCTCTGGAGTGCTAACACTATTTGCAAACATTAAAAAGAAACCAACAAAAACAACCCCCCCAAAAAAACAACTAGTGTTTTACATTAAACTTGGTGTACTCACATGCTGAGCCCAGCACATGCCCAGAAGAGACAGCTCGCTTGACACCTATATAGATCAGACACTAGTGGAGGTTATTTGGTGCTTTTATCTATAGCTGATTGACTCAGCTAAAAGTCAAAACAGTTGAGTCAACCAAAAAGCCCCACTGGGGTACCAGATCTATACAGACACTGAGGAGCTGAGTTGAAGTAACACACTGCTTTTTCTGATAAGGCATGGTTTTAGTTGCTATAGTTTGGTAGCAGAGGTGGGTATTGGGTGTGATTTGAAAGGGTTGTTTGGTAAACAAATATTTTACCAGTGATTCCTCCCAGGCAAGAGGTGGGTGGGTGTGTAGGTGGGAGGGGGTAGTTTACTTGCAGGAGCCTTGTTTATATGTTTGCCCACTTGGTTTTGGCCAAGAATGCCCATGTGGACCATGCTCCTCCTCGGGCTGCTCATGAGGCTGTCACTGTTTCTCCTGAAGTTGACATTAGAGGCCCCATTGGGCTAAGCACTGTGCAGCGGTGTAGCTAAGGTTGTGCCCCGAAGAGGGTACAGCTGATGTGCAAAATGAGACAGGAGTCTGATGTGATGAGTCCAGGGGGGACTAGGTTCCAGGGAGGTCCCATGGTGAATGTGTCTCCACATACAGTGAGGGGAGCTGCAGAGCCATCTGTCATTTCAAGCCCCCCAAAATGAGCAAAACCTCCTGCTTGCATCCTCCATGTTTCTGGTTGCCATCCACTGAGGCACCTCTGTATAGGGCTGCACGGTTGGTTTTTTGGGAGTTTTGTTGTTTGTTTGTTTTAAATCTGTATCCAAGGCCAAATTAGCCAAAACTAATTCCAAATCCAAGAGTCCAGAACCATAAGTGGCCCTACTACTGGCAAACATCCTCCACCCCCACCTGCGGCTTCAGATGTTTTCAAATCCTTTGGCGGGCATCCTACTTGCAGGCCCAAGCCCAAAGGCTTGGGGTTCAGATGCCCCTAAGTTTTGCTTGCCTTTAGCAGTAAGACCCTCAGAGCAAGCTAGGGAGGAGACTCCAATTTCCATAAAGTGGGCTTAAAGCCTCTACATCTCGGCAGGTATTGAACCACGCCAGAAGAGCAGTTCTCTAGGGGCATGCTTCAGGAAAACTGCCTTTATGGACACAGATACATGGTATTTCCCCTGCCAGGTTAAGAAACCGCTATGCTTGTTCTGAGCCTTCAAGAGGCCGAGAAGTGATTGTGCTGCATGGTTAAGGATGCTGGACAATGACCATCTGTCCCACCTTGCTATAGAAGGTGGGGGCAGTGGTCTCCGAATCAGTACTGTCTCCAAGAATATCCTAAGGAGCTGCCTGGGAGCTGTCACTACGGTTCCTTCAGCTGGATCTCTTCAGGATGGATGGTTTTGCCTTGGCTGGGTGCTCATGTCCTTCATGTACCGTTGTGGTTCCACCTAAGACTGGGTACTTCTCCTGACCCTGCCTTCCAGGAGCATTTCTAGTGCTCTCCTTGGATGGAATCCTCCAAACACATCTCCTGCCCTCCTAGAAGGGGATCTTACTGGACATTAGGGGTTAAGGGAGGGAAAATTGAAAGCCTCCTAAGACATGTTCTTCCTGAGCTATCAGGAGCCCTGCTGTAATGGATGCAGATGACTGGTCTTTCAGTTTTCAGTTTAAAATAGCCGTGAGAATGGTGCACCTTCCAGGGAAGAACTCAGCCCTGAGCTGCCGGGGCAGCCCTGGAGCGCTCCTTTGCTGAGCTTCCCAGAAAGCCCTGACATACCATTGCTTCCATTAGGTTGTTAATGGAAGGGCAGCAACAGATGTGAGGGAGCAGTAGTGGAGATTGACAGCCAGTTGGCTAGTGGAGATTGACAGCCAGTTGGCTGGCTGAGGTGACCACCCATTGCATTGCTTTCCACTGCATCTGGATCATTCCTGGTGCATTTTGGATGCTTTCAATAGCACAGTAACAGTGGGAAATCTTACCCTTCCTTCAGCCCCAAGAACAGCTGAGTTCATAGACTCATATAGAACTAAGGCTGGAAGAGACCTCAGGGCTGCATGCACACAGGTGTGGATGCTTGGTTTCCTAGGGATAACAAACAGCAGGACACCTTGCATTGCTGCTGGTTGTCCCTGGGGAACGCATGTGCCACACACCCTCTGGTGCATGGCAGCTTACCGCAGGTGATTTGGGGGAGGCTGGGGCTAGCACTGCGCTGGCCCCAGCAGCCTTACCTGGGGTCCTGGGAGCCTCCTGGGGCTGCAGCAGTGGTGATCCTGCCATTCAGAGGCTGGCCAGCAGCTGGAGTATAGCTCCAGACAGCCAGGCTCTGGTTTTGAGTGGTGCATACTGCCCCCACATGCGCTGCTCCGTTTTGCTTTTTCTTTTCTTTTTTTTGCATGGTTTTTCTAAAAAACCCACACTGTTACCTTGCAGCATGGAGAACAGCTGAATGTATGGTAGGTGGTGTCACATACTGCACGGCCCCATTTGTCTGCACGCAGCCCAGGAGGTCATCGAGTCCAACCTCCTGCTCATAGCAGGACTGTCCCCAACTAGATCACTCCAGCCAGGGCTTTGTTGAGCTGGGCCTTAAAAACCTCCAAGGATGATTGATTCTGGCCTCTGCAAAAGGGCAGGAGGGAAGCTGCATCTGAGCTAGTTGTGTTCTATGGAGGGACCTCATGCTCTGGCCTGCAGCAGGCACCAGGAAGTGGACAGGAGAGAAGCAAGGGCATTACTGGGCTGTATTTCCCAATGCTGATTTACCTGCACAGCTCTTGTGCTCCCAAACTGTGATGAATAGGTGTCACGGGGGCACTTGGGTGCCCCGTGCCTAAGTAAGGATTAGAGCAGCTGCTAGTCACCAGGGCAGCTCAGCTGCGGGTTGCTGGAGCAACCAGGTTGGTCATGTGACCGGAAGGAGGCCGGGTTGGGCCCTTATAAACAGCCAGGCCGGAGCCTGGCTGGGAGTTCTCTTCGGGCAGTTTGGGGGTAAGAGTTCTGCAGGAGGGTTAAGCTGAGCAGTGCAGCCTGAACATATAGAGGGCTGCACTGTGGTGAAGGCAGAGAGAAGCCTGACTGGGAGGCTTTGGCTAGAGAGCCAGGAGGGCCTGGACTTTGTGATGGCTGGCAGGCTTATTGTTTTGTTATTGCCAGTAGGCCTATTGTTTTTGTCACCGCCGGTAGGCTTATTGTTTGGTTCCAGCCAGTTGGCTTATGGTTCTGTTGTGTATATTGTCTGGAGGACTGGGTGAGGCTGTAGGGGTGTGAGGAGGCCTCACAAGAGCTCCCCAGTAGTTTGGGGGTTCCTAGGTGCCCTTTGTGGGCACCGAGCAGTGCCGGGAAGGCGCGGCAGCTTGGCACTGGAGTGGTGCAGTGTGTGGGGTTGAGCCCCCAGCCTGAGAGGGCAGTACTCAGCCCAGTGAGGGCGTAAGACCCTGAGAAGGGTCAGGGGGCCAGGCACGGCTGCGTGCCACCTGAGCCCCGGCACCGGTGAAAGCCCGAGACAAGGCTGGCGCGTGCGCCGGTGAAAGCCCGAGACAGGGCTGGCTCGTAGGCTCAGCAGAGAGAGCCAAGGGCACAAGTAGCACGGGAGCAGGCTCAGTGGAGAGAGCCAAGGGTGCAAGTAGCGCGGGAGCAGGCTCAGCGGAGAGAGCCAAGGGCGCAAGTAGCGTGGGAGCAGGGTCTGGGAGAGCCAAGGGCGCAAGAGCGCAGGAAGCGCGTGGCATAAAGACCCCGAGGAGGGTCAAGGGGCCAGGCATGGCTGCGCGCCACCTAAGCCCCAGGTGCGGGTTTTGGCACGGGACAGGCCCCGTGAGGGGCAAGAAGCGCAGAGACAGGCCCCAGCGAGGGGAAGAGCGCAGGAAGCGCGTGGCATAGGCCCAGGGGGGGCCAGCCTGCAAGAGTAAAGCCCAGGAGGGGCTAGTATAAGATTAGAGACACGAGAACGTCCGGAAGAACTGCGAGGCTTGGGGCGTGCTAAAGGGGAGGTAGGAGGCACGCATAGCCCATAAGGCTGGGGTGCACCAAGTCACCCTGAGATCATAGGAGATAAAAGGCAGCCTCCCATATAAAACTATGAGATCAAAGACATGGCGGGTGAGAATAAGAGGGTGCTGGATCTCCTAGTTGCCACGGCGAGGGGGCGCTAGCAGGATCACAGCCGCTCCTAGGCCCCACTCTGTGACACTAGGGAACTACTGTCACCCTCAGGCAAAGCAACAACTGCAAGCAAACCATCAAAGGAAGATTCCCCCCCTGTGCCTGGGCCTATTCCTAGCACCTGGCTGGCTGGCTTGCTTGCTCTGTGGTGGAGCAGGATTTGTTCCTCTCTGGCCAGACTCTTCAAGAGCAGGTGTGGCCATACCTAGGCCATCATCTCACAGGACAGCTGCTGCATGTTGCATGCTCCTGGAAATCTGGTCCCAATTATGGGCCCCTATGTTCTGTAAACCATACTGTCTCTCTCAAGCAAAATGAGCTTGACTGCATCAGTGCCCTAGCCCATCCCCCACCTCACCACCAGGGATGCCACACTAGAGTTAGGGAAACTCATGCAATTACCGAGCTGTGGAAAAAGTGCACCATCTTGGAGAAACCTCTCTTTAAAAAAGATCCATTTTTTATTTTTGCTTTGGGAATGTAACTGGTTAAATTCCAAGCTTTAAGTGTTTCTGTTACTTTAAAAACAAACCTGGGACGTTTATAGTGAACTGGGGACTTTGTGAAAGGATTGGGAGAGAGAAGTGGAAATGAAGTGGAATAGCATGTTCCCTTGGAATATTTATGCATACAAACTGGAGTAAGGAAAATGTTGTGGTTGCAGTTTCCTGGCTTGATCTTGAGGGGTGATAAACACAATTAGGAACACTTTACAGAGCATTAGGCACTGAATTCTTTCTTTTCTGAACAGTTAGTGGCTCTAATAAAAGACAGAAGCAGAAATAGCTAGTGTTGCTGCCAGCCCTGTGTACTGCAGCAGCATTCTTAATGGCCATTGTTGCAATGAAGAGTGAACACTTAATTGCTGGTAGAAAGAACATAGATTAACATGACTTCCTCTCCCTATGTAATAGGGAGTCTCTGGTGTTTCCTCAGGATTATGTAGTTTACATCTCTCCATAAGTGCTTTGTTGTGGCAGCTCTAGTTCCAGGAGATTGGTCATTAAAGGGCATTTTGAGCTGGAGGGAAGTCGGTGCACTGTTTTTCTACAAGGTAGGAGTCCTCTGTGTGCCTTCTGGAGCCACCATTCAAGCAGTCCTGCTCTAAAGGACTGCATTTTTCATTCAGCCTCCACATGAACCCCTCAGTCCGTGGGTTTTGTCAGCATCTAGGGGCTGAAGCAGCCAGTCTGGGGTGAAGTCTACTCTGGGGCTGATGAAACATTACCTAGAGAACATAGGTCCTAGGTGAACTATCCTTCACGGCTATTAGTAGGGTAAGCATTGCAACTAAGCATGAGACTGGTCATCCTGTGAGAGCCGTGACAACTCTTTTAGGCAGTACTTATCTGGCCGGCACTCAAACCTGCAATGTCCTCCCTAGACCTCTGACCCTCCCACCCCAATGTGTTTGAACCTAGCCCTGTTATGATTTTTCCATCACCGCCTTCAGTGTGATTCTCCAGCCCCAACTCTGAGCTTGGTTGTCAGTTCTGGACCTTGCCCATTACCACTGAGTTGGACCTACCCACACCCCAGTCCTTTCATAAGCTATGCATAAAGGCTATGTCTGAGGCTGATGGCCATCTGCCCTCTGAGGCAGGCTGAGCTTTGCACCTTGTCTTGTTTGTGGCTTGCTCCAAAGAACTTAAGAGCCCCTACAGCTCTAGGTTGGGTTTGAATTGGTGATCTTGAGATGCCTAATATCCAGTCACCTCAACATCCACCTCCACAGCATCTCTGTAAAGCACTCCAGATGGATGTAACGGCACGTCCCTGTGAGCAGATATCTGACTTGGGGAGAGGTAAGTAACTGAGCCTTGCATTCCTGGACACCTCCAGGAGACAAGGCTGGCTTTTGTCTCCTGGGCTGCTGGGAGGTGCCCGACTGGCTCTGGCTATGCTGTCAGTGGGAGGCATTTGCTCTCCCCTTCCCACGACTGACTTTCACTTTGGGTTGGAGCAAGGGAAACATTCTCCAGAAAACCAGCTCCCCCTGTCACTTGTGATGAATGGAAATAGGCCCCATCCTCCCTGCCCCACTCCTGGGCCATGGGAGGTTTGTGTGGGGGGCTTCGTTATTCTCAAGGCAGCTGTCTTAGCCAACCCCAAGTGGGGTGGGCCTGGAGCAGAGCAGGAGCAGCAGCCTCACTTGTTTCTAAGACCTCTGCACCCCTCTCCCCTCTTGGGGCAAATGAGGGGGCCAAGGGAATACTGTTGCCAGACTTGTGCCACATACTAGTACAGGAACAGCCCTGGACTGCCGTATTGCCCCTGTGGCCGTGCTTGAAGAATAGGCTGGAACAGACAAGGCAGTACCAATCCCATTCCAGTCCTGGATCAGGAGCTCTCCCCACAGGGGTGGCTTCCACCCAGCTCTGCCCTGAGGACTTTACCCTTTTTACTGCTGCCTGGTGCCCCTCCCAACACAAGGTGCAAGCAGGGTCTTTGATCACTCCTGCAGGTACCAATAGCATTCTCACTTATACAGGAGAGGAAGGGTGGTCCAGAGACTTGTGGGGGACTAGCCTGGGGCTCTGAGACTTGGGGTCAGGTGGGCTGCCACTGACTTCTTGTGACCTGGGCAAGTCTCTTGGTTCCCGGTTGCCATTTGTGAACAAGAATAACAGAACTGCTGTACATGGGGCTGAGAAGAAATATGGCAGTGGCTGCAAAGTGCTCAACTCCTGTGTCCTGTAGGGATCTCTTCCCACCCTGCTCTCCAGAAGGCAGCTGGCCACAGCTGTCTGTCTTCACCAAGCACCACCTGCTTCCTTTAACTCCTTCCAGCACCACCCACGTCAGTGCCCACACACACGACCATATGCCAGAATGCTAAACTCATTGCTTCAAGATGGAGAGCCTCTGAGCATCCTTCAGCCTTGCTGGCTTCTTACAGCTCTGGGTATCCAGCTCCGTCCCCTGGACTGCAGTGCAAGGTTCAATTCCTGCCTGCCCATCCCTGAGAGCCATCACGCTGGGAGGGGAGCCCTTGCATCCAAGCCTTGGTCTGCAAGGCATTAAAATGCTCTGTACTATGTTGCACTGTGGCAAGGCATCTTCCACAGTCAGTGGCCTGTGATGCAAAGGGAAACCACATGCTAATGAGCAGACGCTCCCCCACCCGCCTCAATCTGTTCTCTCTCCAGCTCCTTTTAAGTTTCATTCAAGTTACTGTCTCCACTGCAATAACCATTCTGGCAGAGGGATTGGAGGCAATTTTCACTCGTGCTGTGCAGCTGTGTGGTGGGGATAGATTACTAAAACAATATTAGGGAATGCGAGGGGAGGGGTAGCTCTTCCTAGGACAATCCACCCATGGATCCAAAGCACCATCTGTCAGCGCTGTGCTGAGGCCACGTAAGCCAGACACGAGCCTTGCACTCCTGGCTTTTATTTTAATTAGGGCTGCTGAAACTCTATAGGAAGGGAGGTGAAGGGGTTGGTGTGTATTAATGAGCCTTTCATGAAGGCTGCTGCCTCTTCTCTCCTGGAGATCCTGCCCCCAGAGGTGAAGGGTCAGGGAAGCCTCTAGTGGTTCAGAGGAAGGGAGCTCTCTGTTTTTCTCGTTGACCTTGTGGGTTGGAAGCTTTTAATTACCACCCGCTTCCCCTCTCCAGGGGTTGGTGCATCTGGCATGTGAGAAGAGGGAAGGCTGTCCACCTATTATGGCAGTGTAGGCCATGCCTGAACGGTCACAAGCTGGCAGAGGGTAAATTCAGACTAGACATCAGGAGGCGCTACTTCACTGTCAGGGTGGCTAGGATCTGGAACCAACTTCCAAGGGAAGTGGTGCTGGCTCCTATCCTGGGGGTCTTTAAGACAAGGCTCGACAATCACCTTGCTGGGGTCATTTGACCCCAGTACTCTTTCCTGCCATGGTAGGGGGTCAGACTTGAAGATCTGCTCAGGCCCCTTCTGACCCTAGAAACTGTGAATGTGGAAAGGAGGAAGAAGCCACTGTTGGGTCTGTGTAGAAGAATGTAGGGCCACTCTGAGCCTGTGAGCTGCTCACTGGGTATTGCAGCATGGTCTTCATTTTAGACAGTCCCAGAATGACAAGACAAGGAGGAACAACTTGACCTAAGGACACCCAACAAGCCATTGGCAGAGCCAGAAATGGACCCAGGATCCAGGGTCCTCTGCTCTAAGCCAGTGTCCTACCTGCTGAACCTCCTGTCTTCATGCTTACCAGGTGATTCCCTCATCTTTAGATCAAAAAGCCCATTTTCTGACTAGGGGAAACCAAGGCACAGAAGCCAAAGGCCAGTGGTTTCCAAAGTCGCCCCTGGTTATGGGAGCAGCTAGCTTATTTATGCTGAACCTGGGAACCTTGGCTCTAATGTTCTGGAGGAGAGGAGCACCTGCAGCCCTAGATGAAATCAGATGCTCAGTGGCTGTGGCAGCTCAGGCTGTGGGGCAGGCTTTGTCACTGCTGGGTGCTTTGGACTAACTGGTGACATCAGTGGGAATGAGCAGGGTGAGGCCAGCCCTGAGAATCCAGGTGGTGGAAGCTTTGCAGACATTAGCTAGAATTTTGGGCACTGTTTTAAGAGAAACGCCTTTGTGGCTCAGCCAGTTCACCTACCCCAGGAAACCTCCTGGGTCTCCTTGGGTCTACAAAGTGTGGGTGGTGGAAGTATCTGTCTCCAGCATGAGGCTCACAGGCCCATTCCACATCCTGCAGTTGACTTCAAGGGTGACGGTGTTGTGACTTTCGGATGAATCCTGGCCAGGTCCATATGCAGGTGGTGTTCTACTGAGGTCAAGGAGAGTTACATCCTCTTTACACTAGGGCTGAATTTGGCCTGGCATTCCTTCAGCATATAATGTGATATACCCTTGCTGGTGCCAAAATACATGATCCTAGAAGCATCACTGCTGACACCCCAAGACCAGCCACGATGGAGACTCCCATGCTGGCCCCTTTGCCCATGATGCTGCTTTTTTGGCCCCCGAAGTGGGGTGAGGCCCAAGCCAGGGCTGGGCTTAGTCTCTTCCATTATACTGTGCACGCTGTCAGCTCAGACCCCTCCAAGGTAAGCCTGCATCAGCCATACAGCAGGGAGCATGGCCCTGCTAGTAGATGTGCCCCTTGTACTGTGGTGCATCCAGATTCAGCATCTCCTGCTTCCATTCACTCCAACACTGTGCTTGGCCCCAGAGCCCAGCCAGAGGTCTGACGACTTGGTTGCTGGCTCTTGGAATGGTATTTGCTGTTGTATCCCAGTGCCAGTGTTCACGGTGGTAGAAAAAACACCATCTTCTCCCTGAATTAGACCCAGCCCTACCTGTGCAGATCTGGCCTAGTCTCAAAAGGGACACCACATGCTCCTACAAGCTCATTTTTCCTACACCTTCCTTCCTGGGCCCCTGATCTCATTGCTAAGGGCAGCATGGAGACCCACCCACACCACTTTCCACATCAGCAGGGTCTTCTGCCCTGTTGTGAGTGTGCATCCCAAAAGGAAGCCAGCCACTCCCTCCTGTCTAGCCAGGCTCTCTAGCAGACCCTGTTGGATGACAGAACAGCTGACTTCGCTGCCAAATTCTTCCTAAATTGGTCCTGTGGCTAGAAGCTATGGGGATGCCTGAGGGAGAATTCCTTTGGAGAGACGCAGGGGTGAATACTTCTGGCAGGAAAAAAATGTATGGGGCTCATTGGAGGCTCTCGGATTCAGCCTCCACTGCTGATGTGGGAAGTGAATTATGCATTGGGCTGCAGCGGGCTGAGTGGCTGAATTCCTGTGGCAAAGGAACCGTATCTGCCTTGGGCCAGCATTCAGCGCGAGGCTGCTGGACGCAGCCGCCTGGCAGACAGAGCTTGGTGATCAGCCACTGAGTTCCAGTTCTGCACCAACTCCCCATCAGGCTTTCCAGGCTCGGTTGCCCAAGTCTCCGTGATGACTGGGGAGCACAATGAGAGACCTAGAGTCAGGAACTATGTTTGCGATGTGCAATAGGGATCAGACTTGGCTTGAAAGAAAGATGTTTTTTGCAGGGATGCCAAGTCACTTGTGAGTGAGTGCTGGGGCTTGTGATCCCAGGATCGGGAAACTGACAATTTGCTTTGACTTTTCCTAGTTCTCCATTCTCTCCAGTGATCTCCTGTCAGGATCTGCTATGCTTAGCACTATGTTTTGTAGATATATTTTATCTAAACAGTTAGGCTGTCTGTTATGGCTGCAAGCCTTCAGGAAACACTCTTTCTTTTCCTTGCTGTGCTTTTTTAAGGTAGAATTTAATACCTTATTTTTTTTAAAAAGTCCTGGAGGTAAAGGGCCATGGCCTGTCTCTCTCTCATCCTAACCAAATGAAAGCTGCAAAGGATATAGAATAGCTCTTGATCCCCTGGCACCCTAAGACAACTAAGAATAATGTCCATTGAGTACTCCTCCTCTACAAAATGACATAGGAAGTTGTTGTCTGCTTAACATCATTTATCAAGATAAAGAGGAGAAGAACTGAGAGGTGGAGGGGAGAGGAGGCTAGCGCCTTGCACAGTTCTCTGCATCCTAGTGTGTTTGCTCAGGGTATAGATACGTCAATTGTGCCCCCTCCCCCTCCATCCCCACAAACCTCTCCTCTACTTAGCTCAGGAGACCCCTATCTATCCCTCATTACCCCCCTGCATCTCCAGCGCTAGTTCTTGTCTCCCTCTCCTGACCCATCAGATGTTGGTGCACTGCGTGTCTTAGATGAACGATCATTCAACTAGCAGCCCTGGGGGAATGGGAATGCCCCGGTCACCTCTCTCTGTCTTAGGGCTTTTTAAATAGCACCTGTCACTGAAGCGTTTCAGCCGTTTGTACTGTTCTGCACCTCTTGCCACATTGATTGAGTAAGTCCAACCAAAACAGCAAATTATCTTTCTTGTTCTCTCGCTTTAGGCCTCAGGCCCTGCAGCAGCTGATGTGACTCCTTAACCGTATGTGCTGCGAGTCGTTCCAGACTCCTCATGTTGTGAAAGATTGTGGCCTTTGCCAGCCGGAGCTTGAACGTGTGCCCTTTAAACTGATAATGGTGTATGTGACTGGGCACCAAGAGACAGGCAGGGGTCATAGTCTAAGGTCAGAGGGAACCCAGCAGATCACTAGTGTGATAACACGGGCAATGCTGCACCTCTGCAGAGCACGGGGATATTGACCCCTCCCTCAGCAGAGCTTGGAGAGAATATGGGAGCAAGTGCTGTGAAATATCCCAGCAGCCACTTCCCCATCTGGCCAAGGCTTAATTTTCTCTTGTCCTCTTGTCTACGATTGCTTTTCATCTCTGCCCATGTGTCTCTTCCTAGCTGCAGAGCCTGCCACCCCAGTCCTCAGCCGGCCTTGCTGGTGGGTGGCAGATGGGCCATGCAGACAGGAGTAACTCAAATCTCCTCTCATGCTCACAGTCAGCAAGAAGGGGAGAGTGCCACGGCTTGTGATACCATGTGAGGAACAAACATAGCCCAGGCATCTCTGAGCAGCTAATAGAGGCTGCCTCTTTTTGTAGCCCCTTCAGACCTCTGAGGCCTGTATAGTGAGACAGAGGAGTCTTGAGCCAATTGGTCCCTATGTGTAGGGGTGCAGGTCCCAAAATTCCCTCTTGATCCTTGTTTTCCTTGGGGTTGTTTTGTTCCCCAAAGAAAAATGAGGCTTCTCTCTCTTGCCCCTGCATTTATACAAGGCTGTGGTGGGAGCTGGCTCTGGGACTCATGCCACCCAGCCTGGTACTCTGCTCTGGATCACTAGGCTGCAGCAAGACAAGTTCGCCTTTCAGCCCTCTGATCAGTAGTGCTTGGAATAGCTTTGGCAGAGAAACGCTTTGAAACCGGCCCTCCTGGTGGGGCTGTCGGCAGAGCGTTGCACCCAGTGGAATGGTGGAATTCAGCATGTGTCCTGCCAATGGTTAACTGGAGTCTGGGAATATATTTTGTGGCGCTGTGACTGCCTCACATCACCAGACCCAGCACCCTTCGCCTTCTTAGGACAACTCTCTACAACAGGAGCTCATGGGGGCTCTGTTACCATGTACTAGAGTGTATTCTTGAGCATATTATCCAGCACCCCGTGAGGCAGAGCAGTCCTATGAGCTACCCCTATTTCACGCTTGGGGAACTGAGGCAACACAGGGTTGAAGAGACTTGAGCCAGGGTCTCTGAAGCTCTAACCTCTGGACTGGCCTTCTGTATCCACCTTCACGTCTAAGTTCTCCCACTGTAAAATGTGGTGCCAGTGCCCCCTGGATAATGCTCTTGGGCAGGGAGCTACCATGAAGGTCACGCCTGACTCTTGCCACTCCAGCTGGAGGCTTTGTGTCTCCAAGAGCCTAGGCCAAGGGGTAGCCTGGTCACAGATGAAAGATAGACTCAGTGTTGTGGTGGGTCCATGAGCAAGGTGAGGAGAGGGGTGTTTGACCCGTCCCACCTGGCTGAGGTGAAGGAGGGCTTGGCTGTAGTGACTACGAATGGGATACTCGTATGCAGCAGTCTGCCTTCTCCCTGTCAGACAGGAACCTCACATCAGCTCAAGGCCTGATAAGAGCTGGGCTAGCCAGGCAGGGAGGGGGTTGCTGAGCCCAGCGCAGAGTGGAAGAGGGGAGGTGGAGGTCTTCATGCTGGCCTGTCAGTCTGACAGTGTGGTGTCCAAGTGGCCAAGCTGTGGGGCCTTGTTGCAGGAAGCCACCTTTGCTCCTGCTGGCTCTGAGCACTGAGGCCAGCTGCAGTCCACCAGCGCCCTCCAGTTCGAATTACGCAAAATACCTTTGAACTGGACAATGCATGGAGAGGGTTCCCTCCTTTGTCCACAGCACAGAGGCTTGGTTACCACCCCTGGCTGGTTGCTCTGGCCACACTAATGCAGTTTCCTTCTCTGGAGGTGCCCAGCACTGACATGAAAAGGGCCTTGTCAACTTCAGATGGCAACAGGTTGTGCAGTGACCTCCCCACTGCCCTTGCCTGGCTCTGGCCTCTCCAGTGGATTGGGAAGGAGAGGCCCAGTGTACAAATTCATGCACGCATCAGGCCTCTCTTGTGTAAGGGCTGGGGGGTCTAATGGCATGAGCACAGTGCTGTAGAGCATGGTACCAGGTCTCCTCACATAGCCCCCCTTTCTCCTCTCTGCCTCAGTTTCCCCATTGGTGAAGTTTTTTTAAGTAGGTTGTGGTGCAGAGATACCTGGTGTTTTCCAAGCCAGGTGGCAGATGGTATCCTGCCCTGATGAGCGGCTGGAACAATCTGAAAAGACCCAAGGAAGATGGTTTGGGAGAGTGCATAAGGGGGGTGCACCAGGATCTGGGAGAACAGTTGTTCACCAGGGCTTCTCAAGGGATAACAAAGTCTAACAGCCACAACCTTCTGGAAGGCCAATTTAGACTGGACATAAGGAAAAACTTCTTATGGTCCGAGTGTCCAGGGTCTGGAACCAGCTGCCCCTGGAGCTGGTGCAAGCCCCCACTCTGGACTCAGGCAAATGGCATTTGGATAATCTTGTTGGTTTCATTAGACCCCAGCAGACTTCCTGCCTGTGGCAGGGGGCTGGACTCGATGATCTTGCGAGGTCCCTTCCAGCCCCTAATGTCTATGAATCTAGGGAGAAAACGTACCTTATGGGAAGGCTGGGAAGAGTTCAGCCATTCTGCTAAGTGCTCTGGAAGGTGCAAGATCCCTTTTAAGTGAGAATATGGCTCCTTTGGCCTGGGATATGATTCCTGCCATTTCCCTGGGAAATTCAAGGAGAAGCAGAGTGGGCAGGGGCAGGCTTCTTTGAAGGCCTGAGGCAGAAGGGAATTAGCAGAAATGGGCCTGACAGCATGTGCTAGCAGCTGCTTTGCTCTGCTGGCCTCTGACTTGCAGGGCCGTAAGGTCAGAGACAGGGAAAGTCTGTACACCTAATTACATGAGTGTTAACATTTGTTAACAGGCCTAGGTCTCCTGCTTCCAGTTGCAGTCTTGTCTGCGGGGCCAGCCCGCCTGTCTTAAAGGGCTCCATAGGGGGCTTCTCAATGCCTCCCCTTTGGCCAGCCAGCTCTTTCCTAGGAGGGAGACTCTTTCTGTGAGGGACTGTGCAGTGGTGCTATCTCCTCTCTTCCTCCTCATCCTAGTCCCACTCCTGTGGCTTTTCTCTTGCTCCCTGGGCTCCCTGCCAGGTGGACGCTGGGCAAGGGCAGCTCCTGCCTTGTGGCACTGAGCCATGGCAGAGAGAATCCTGGACTGGGCAAAACTTCATTGCCTCAGAAAGGGTCACCATGCTCTTCAAGCCAAAGGCTGTCTGGGACCCTGATCTTCTCTTAACTGGCTGCTTTGTCTGGAAGCAGGAAAGCGAATCCACAGGGGCTGTGCCATGCAGTTGGTATGTGACATGTCCAGCAACAGGCTGGGAAGGAAAGCATGGAACATACAGGCTTCCAAGGCATTGGCTTACTGGGGATTTCCACCATGGATCTGCCCAATGTTGGGCCTGGGGCATGGGAACCCCTCTACAGAGGTGGGGGCTGGCTGGTCTTTCCAGGGCGTAGCGAATCCCATAGAAGAACACACTAGCCGTTCGCTGAAGGGCTGGTCTTTCCATGGGGTGAGAGCAGCCGAGCCTGGAGATGGCTGGAGTGGTTAGAGAGGTGGATTGCAGGTGTTTTCCAGCACAGCTAGCTGTGAGGATGTGTCTGTCTTGCAGCCTGCAGCTGTCCAGCACATCTCCTCACAACAGATGGGAACATCCATGGCTCAGCATCTAGATGCTAGGGGCAAGGGTTGTACCTGGAGTGTGTGTGGCACAGAGAACCTGAGTGCCACGGGGATCCCTGGGCCTAGTTGGGGATGTGGCGGGTACTTCTTGACTGTACAACCTGAGTCCATCATCAGCTGCAGTTGTGGTATCCACAGTGGAGTGCCTCGGTTGGGTTCAAGTGAAGGGAGGCTTATGGCCCTCCCTGCCTCCTACCAGGGCTGGGACAGACTCCTCCAGCCATGCTCTGCACTTGTATTTCCTGGCCTGCCTTCACCCAGCCCTGGCCTTGGAGCCCTTCGCCTGATGGTCAATGTACTCTTCTCCAGGACTGACCATGCTCTGGGAGCAGCTAACCCCTAAGCGCCACTTTGTAGCTGGTGAACAGCCCACGTGGCTGGGGAATGGGATCCAATGCACTGCTGTACCACTAGGTCCCTGGGCTGGCCCCACTGGTATGGAAGGGGTGACCCTCCCTGATCTGGTATCTGGCTCAGAGAGGCCTGCCCTGGGTGGGGTGGCCTGGCACTCGCAGTGGTGCCACTCTAGGAGTGTGTGCAGGGGGAAGGACAGGTTCCTCCACACAGGGGCTGAAGAAATCCTGTGCTGCCAACTCCAGGGAAATCACCTCTGAGATCACTTTAAGCCCGGCCCTTGGGTCTCTGCCTGGCTCAGCATGGCTGGTAGTGATCCTCTCACAGGGGCACTTGGGGGCCAGGGAATGCCCACAGGTCTCCCTGGGCGAGCAGGGATGAGATGGAGTCTGGAAGCTGCATCTAGGGAAGCTGCTTCTTGGCAGGAGGCCATGAGCTGTGGCTTGGCACAGCCCAAAAGGATCTGCTTTCCTCCTCCCTGTGAGCAGCTCCTGGTGGTCTGAGGGGTTCCCCTCCACCGGCCGGAAGGAGGGTCTGGTTGTGATGGGGTGTCTGTGTGTTGTGGCTTGGCAGGGAGACAGCCGAGTCCTGATGCCAACAAGCAGCACAGAACAGTTTGTCACTGAGCTTCCAGTACAAAGTGAGCAAGTAGGGGAGGATCCCAAGAGAGGGAACAGACATAGGGGACTGAAGGGGAGAGAAAGAGGCAGGGCAGCAAGGTCGGGGAGCAGGGGCATGAGAAGGAGGAGCAGGTGGAGGAAAGATGTCACAAAGGACAGCTGTGGAAAGCAGAGAGACTGGAAAAGCCCCAGAGAGGAGAGAGATGGGGAGCAGATGAGAGGAAAGGTCACGAGGGCTGTTTCACAAACGTCACCTCTAAAGATTGCAAGTCCTTTCCCATCCCAGTTCAGCAGGATTGAAATGCAGCCATTTCTCAGGTAGATGGTGGTGGTTGCTCAGCAGCTTGTTGGGACATGACACAACAGGCCTGCACAAAAGGTGGAAATGCCTGGGGGATATAGATGATGGCTCTTTGGGTTGGTGTGGGTTCAGGCCTGCGGCCCCAGTGACCCCTCCCTTATGCAGAGTCTCTGATACCAGATGTAGTGGCCCATGGGCTAAGCTCTGGAGAGCCAGGAATCAAGGAAATGGACAAGATTGCAGAAGACAAAAAATCAGCACAGTCCTTCCCGAGGTGGGTGCCTGGCTCCCTAACCACACAAGGAGGAGTGGGAGGGAAATGAGTGACCCGTTGCACCATCCTTCCCCATCCCTGAGGAGGTTGTCTGGATGGGAAGTGTTGGGCCCTCGGTGAGAGGGGCTGGTGCCACCTTCTCAAGGATGCTGGGCTGTGAAAATCTGTGCCCTGGAGGGACAGCAGGGGGCAGCACGGCTAAAGGGAGCGACCAGCCCACACCAGTCCAGGCGCTGCTGGGTCCTGTGCTAGGGTGCAGCTGGCCCATGGGCTTTGTGTCTCCAGGTGCTGGGGGCCTCTCCCCACTGCCTGGCACAGAGCAGACACTTATCCCCCTTGTTTCCCCTGGGAGAGAGCACTGGGCCATCTTGGAGCTTCTCCAGCACAGGGCTGGGGGAAGGTGCCTTTCAGAGCTGAGGGGCTGCAGGGTGGGAGGCTGCTGCCAGTCCCCACGGGCTCTGCTGCCCCAAGCTAGCTGGTTCTCAGCCCGGGTGTGAGACTGGGCTGGCCCAGGGCCACAGTCTCTGGTCTGGCCAGGGGGCCATGCCCTGCAGACCATGGAGGAGACTTGGCCTCCTGCTCAGGGGACAGTCCCTGGGCAGTGGCATCTGTTCGAATGCAGAGCAGCCTCCCTTAGGGATGCCCTGGAAATGTGCACAGTGGGGCTGGAAAGCAGGCTACAGAGATCTCCTCTGACCTGGCTGGAGGGGCTGCCCTCATATGGCTCTTCCCTGGCCCCCTTCAGGGCTGCTGTCCTAGCCACTGCCCAGCCCTGCTGCCAGACCCCCCAGACAAACCCTGGTCTAGCTGAATTCAATTAGCACTATGCTCCTGTGCACTGCTGGTTGCATGCTGGACACCTCCTAGCACTCCCTGATGTATGCTCCAGCCTTTCCCTGCTGTGCCCTGCCCATCGGCGCACAGACATGAGGACAGCACCATCTCAGAGCAGCACCTGGGATCTGAGCACAGGGTGTGGCGGGGGCTATGAGAGAGACTGGGTTAGCCACTTGTTGCTGGGAATTTGCACGTGGTTCAGGCATAGGGGACTCTCCTGAGGTCCTTGCAGGGGCCCTTTACTCAAAGCCCAGCTTTTTGGCTGGGCAGAAAGCACATGAGAACAGCTTTCCCTTCCCAGTGTGGCCAGAAGTGTGTGACAGAGGCTTGTGGATCCTCATCTCTGCAGGTGCTGGACCAAGTTTGGGCTTGAGCTGCTGAGACAGGATCCCCTGGGAATTTGTTCCTGGGGCCCAGGTTGTCTGTAGCCAGCAAGATGATTGCTACCATAACCCACTAAGTCCTCTGGACCACTGGTCCCCCAAGAACCATTAGTGTACTTCAGGGTGCTGCTGTTGGCCTCACATTTGGCTCATTGATTCCCCTTGTGCTAATGGGAAACTGAAACCAAGGGGTGCCTGAGGCCTCAGGAGTCCTAAGTCCCAGTTCCCTGCATAAAGCAATGGGATCATCTCCAAATAGAAGTGAACCCAGCACTTCTGATCCTAGCAGCCCTTCCAGGTTGGCCCAGATTGCTTACCCACTTCTTCCCTGGCTTGGTTACTTAGAAAGAGATGTAAGAGGTTGGCACATTGGTCCTCGGTGGCCTACCCTTTGGTTTGGGGGAGCTGCCTAAGCTCCCCCCTGCCTGTGTGAATCCCTGGAACAGTGAAGCAGGGGCTACAGGCTTGCCTGAGAGGGGGGGGAGGGCGTGGGACAAGTGAGGGAAGAGAGGAGGGTGCTGAGGGGTGGTGAAGAGCACGAGGCTTGGGGGAGGGGAAAGAGGCTCAAGGCTGCTCCCTTGGGCAGTGGGGCTGTGTGTGTGTGTGTGTGTGGTGGGGGGGGAGTCTAAACAGCTTTTGCACACTAAGCCAGTCCCCTCCAGCTGCCCTGCAGTTCCCAGGCAGAAATGGCTCCAGGAGAGGCTGACTGCAGAGAGCCGGCTGGCTTCACATCATTGAGCTCCAGGACAGGTCCTGGGAGCACTACCTGGCTGCTAGGACCCTGTGCAAACCAGCCCTCAGAAGTGGCCTGCAATCCTAGCAGGGAGTGGACTCCTGGCCCCGCAGGCTCCAGGACCCCTCCAGTAAGCACAGTCTAGCCCAAAGGAGTCCTTCCTGTTTACAGGGCATCCCATACCCATTTCTCTACTCTCCTGCCTCTTTGTATCAGTAACCTGCTCCAAAGTCCTGCACCTGTGGGGTGGCTGGGAGTCCTCAAGGTCTGTCCTTCATTTCTGCCCAGGCTGGCAATAGGGTTACTCAACCCAGCTGAGGTGGAGAGCTCTGAATTTCCACGTCACTTTGCTCTGCCTCACTGCAATATACTGCCCATGTCTCCATGTCCCCACATGGCCCTGCTGCCATGGACTGAGCTGTGCTGGGATGAAGGAGCCTGGCATCTGCCAAGTTGCATCTGACCCACTGGCTGGCCAGTAGCTCAGCCTAGCATATTGGTCAGGCAGAGACAATCCCTGGGAACCCTGGTTCAGCCCTCCCAGCCTGGGCTCCCACCTCCCCTGGGCTTTCCTGAAAGACTAGTTCTCCCCACACAAACAGCTCTTCAGGAGCACAGCTGGTGCCCTCAATGTGGCAATGAGGGGGAACAGGCATGTAGCACCTGGGTGGGGTAGGAGTGTCAGGGGACCCCTGCAGTGGGAAAGGGGCCTGGCTGGTAGGGGCATAGGAAGGAGCAGGGCCTCTGTGGGTGGGATGTGTGAGGCCAGAGTGCCCTCCCCCGAGGGGCTCCAAGGGGTTGTAATCCTGGTTTTTATTCTGCACCCGAGCAAAACAGCCCATTGGAAATGATTCTGGAGAAAGGAAAGACCGTGTGTCTACTGCAGTCTGGCTCTGGGTCAGGGCCCTTCCCTGTGATGAGGAGACTTGCAGGCCAACCCCTGCCGCAGCTTAGACAGGACTTGAACCTGGGTCTTCCACCTGCCCATCATGTGCCCTGGGGTCGTGGTAATGGGGGGCTGGGAGTAAGTCTGTGTGTGTCTGTCTGCCTCTCTCTGATCAGAAATTCCTTCCTGAATCCAAGGACCCTGCAGAACCCATGTCCTCTGTGACAGAGATGTTATTCAACAGAGAACAAGAGACATGTTGGAGTTTGGGGTTCTTTGACCCACTGCACTGATGACTTCTCTGGGTGACAAGTCCCAAGGGAAGTGAGAGTGTCCCCATCTTAGGGGAGGGAGAGGCACAGGAAGGCTCTGTGGGGGTGTGCTGTTAGGGGCCATCTCAGAGGGAAGGGGTAGAAAGGGCTCCTGGAAGGAGCTGGTCCGGAGGGTAACAGCTGGGTGTGGGGAGAGAAGGCTCCTCAATGCACAGCTGGCTGTGGATGGAGAAGATGGATGGGAGTGCTGTCAAGGTGACTCTGGGGTGTAGGGGTGCTGGTGGTGGAGTCTGGCTGTGGTCAGGGACCCAGTGGGGCTGCCTGCTCCTTCCTGCTAGCAGAAAGCTTGTCCGGACGCTGTGGTTCCCTTTGTGTTTTCTTTGGCAATCCCCAAAACATTGCAGCCAACTCGGTGACTGCCTGGGCTGCTTTCCCTGGCTCCTCTCAATGAGCCAGGCTGTGATGTCTGGCTCTAGAGTGAGGTTGGTTCTGGGGGCGGGGTGCTGGGTATACTGCAGGCCACATTTTGTTGCTGGCATCTGGCAGCATGACTACCACATTTATTGTGAAGTTTCCATCTCCAGCTATTAACCCATACAGCTGTGGTAGAGCCCAGAGTGGGCAATCAAGCCAGGGCTTGCTTCTGGGGCCCAAGGGGCCTGGTTCCCGCTGCTCTGTGCATGCTGTCTTACTCTGGGCAATCTGGTGGAGGATCAGCATGGTCAGACAGATCTCTTGTTAACACTGAGGCAGTTTGGCTGCCTTTTTTTCTTTTGGGTGCCCAACTGTGGCTACAGGTGCCTGCCTTGCAGCCAGTTACATCTGATGGTTTTGCAGAGGTGGATCCAGAGGGATGCAGAGATGCACACACCCACTTTTGGATCAGGTTGTGGGAGCAGCAGCCAAGAACTTTTTCAAGTTCCCAGAGCAGGTAAGAATCTTCCCTGCTGTTCCCCTTTGTGCTGAGCGGCTCCTCCCCCTCCTCTACCCACTTCTGCCACCATGCTGGCTATGGGGGTGAGGGGGGCTCCAAAGCTGCTCCTGCTCTGCTCCAGCTGGGCTGCACAGGGAGCTGGGCTTAGCCAGGGACAGTGGCAGCAGGAAGGCAGGTTTCTTCTCCCTACCCAGTCCCTTGGTGTTCCCTGCCAGTCTGGAAGCAGGCGCAGGGTAGGAGACCCTTCCTGCCAGTGCTGCTGCCTCTATCCTCACTTGAGCCTGGCTCCCTGTGGAGCCTGGCTGGAGTGGAGCAGGACAAGCTCTTGAGCTTCCCCTGCCCAGGACAGCTGGGGACAGCAGCAAGGAGGAGAGGAGGAAGGGAAGGGAAGGCAGGTGCCACTGAGGAGAGGAAGGGAGGGGATGCTGAGAGCAGGAGGAGAGGATCCCTACCTGGTTTGGGACTTTAAAAAAGTCCATGGCTGCTGCTTCTGTAGCATGGTCTACCCACCCCAGGAGGGAGAGGGAGGCTAGGAGCCAGGGCATAGCCACCTCTGAAGCACTGGTTGCTGCCCCTGCACCCCCCTTTTGCAAAAAAGCATCTTGATGCCTACCTTGTTGGGGTCATCTGACCCCAGCAGTCTTTCCTGCCCAAGTGTGTGTGTGGGGGGGGGGTTGAACCGGATGATCTATAAGGTCTCTTCCAACCCCTAATATCTATGAAACTATGAAAATTTGGGATTTGCCCATGGCAGCAAGTGTGTGCGTGTCTGCAGGATCTTACTATACTTATGAAATGGTTCAGAGACACCCCCTTTTAAAATCCCGTTAAACAGCTTCTTGGACTAGTTACTACCTGTAACATCAGTGGTAACTAAAACAGGAAATGTAGACCTCCCTTTGATTTCCTCTCTCCTCCTGTTTGTTTACCCTGTGCATTTCCCCAGGGAGGAGAGTAAAACTCTGCTAGTCAGTTTCACTCTGTGTTTCTGGTCAGTTTCACTTTGAGATTCTACTGGTAAGAGGCACCTGCTGGATTTGGTTTCTTTGCCCTTCCAGGGAAATAGTTGATACAGGAAATAAGGAAAATCTGGGAAAATTAAATGGGAAAATCTTTGTTTCCATATTAAGATTTGTGATTATTTTTCACAGCAAGACACCAGCTGACTCGGGGATCTGCTTGGTTGGTTTCCTTTGCGTGTGAGCTCTTTATGGAAAGGAGAGAGATTGAACAGGTAGAAAGTGGGGTCTAAAGATGCTGGAATCAAAACTAGGGGCTTGCTTTGGGAAGATGAGGCTGAAAGGTAGGAGGCTGATTGAGGAGGGAAAGGTGATGTAGCAGGCTTAAAGTCACTCTTGACAGTTTGATGATGACATTAGTGGGTGTCTTGTGATAACTGATGTTTATTTTCATCCTGGTGATGCTGGAGAAGAGGCTGAAAACATGACCTAAGTGCCCCAGAAAGGTTCAGTCCAGAAGGCCAACTTAAAAGTTGATTTTATTTCTAGATCTTGTCTTTTGTGACCCAGGCTTGGGCTTTTTTTCTCCCCTATACTGACTTGCAGTCAGTGAATGCTCAGGGCTGGCAATAGAGTAACAAGATGGTGCCTCAGTGTGCAGCATGCAGTTACTTCATTACCAAGTCTCTTGCATGGCTGGGTCCTTGTCATAATGTGCTGTGCGCTCTGGGTTGCCTCAGTGATGGCATCTGTACAGTGCCTGGTGTGCTGACTGATCAGGGGCTGTCCATACTTAGCATCCCTGATCACCAGGCCGTCCTGGGCATCCTGGAAAGAGAGATACCCACAACCAGATGCTGCTTTCAGAAACATTAGCCTTGGCCTTCTGGCTGAGGACATACTGAGACTTGCTGCTAGTGCTGAGACCAGAGAAAAGGCATGGGCTTGGTCATAGAGGGAGCTGGTTTCACTCCCCTGCTGTGCCATAGACCCCTTGTGAAGTCTTGAGTGGGTCACATAGATCCTCTGTACCCCATGTCCTGATCTCTACCATGTCACCGGTGGCAGTGCCCCAGGTCACAGCATGCTAGGAAAAGTGCATGCAGTGTTTACTGGGGGCCATGGTAAGTACCTCAAATAGAACTCAAGTGTCTTGACTTAGTCCCAGGCTTTCAGCATTATTATTTCACATGCTGCTCATTGGCAGGGAGCAATAGGACTGTGGCTGTAGAGTGAAGGCAGCCCACTCAGGTGCTGCTAGCTCTGGGCTTGTCAGAAACCTAGTGTGATTTCATTTAATAGGGTATACATGAACATAGTGCGTAGGACTGAATTGTAGCCTGGGACTGGGCTCTTCCTCTACAGGACAGGGGCAGTGGTAGCTACAGCAGTTGCTGTTGTTCTCTGGCTGTTACCCTTGTGCCTCACAGCCCCAACTTTGAGCCCAGACCCACTGTGCTTGGTGCTGCACATATGCACAACTGAAATCTCCCTCCAGGGAGCCTCAGCCCAGGAGGCACGAGGGGGCAGGTCAGTCCTCCCACATCCTTTGTGCTGATCAGCATAGGGGCAGATCTGGGCCAGACCAGAGGGGTGGGAGTGGAGGAGTGTGATTTTTTTTGTACTGAGTGCACAGCCCATTATGAAATTGGCTGAACACCGCCCCCCCCCGATCATTCTGCTTGACCCAGACTTGTGACACCTTTTTGAAGGAAGAAGTGCATCCACTGGGGACTTTGGGAAAGGGAAACTGGTGGGGCTGGGGCTGAGATCAGGGAAAAAAACCTGCTGCATCACAGGGCCAGATCTGTCCCCAGTGTAACTGCCTGGGAGTCAGTGGCACCTCAGAGGTAGCTGATTTAATGCCTGGTGCCTCTTTCAACTCAGCAGGGCAGGCAGAGCACAGAGGCTGCAGTGAAGTGAACCTCGGCCAGGCCCCCCCCTTTGCCCCCCAGAGCACAGCTGCCAGCGGGATGGAAAGGCGGGTCTCCTGTCCCTGCGCCGTGGCAATCTCCTTGAGAGGAGCTGGGTGGAGCCCTGCTGTATAAAACTCACAGTAGATTCCTCAGAGCCAGTTCCTTGTGGCAGGCGAGGGGAGAGGCGGGGTGGGGAAGGCTTCCTGAGCACACGCCGGCCAGCTGGGACCTCCACAGCTGTCCCTGGAAGGAGTGCCGGAGGAAGCCCATTGACTCACAGTACAAGGAGCGTCCAGTGGCAGCCTTGGAAGGAAGAGCCAGGCAGCAGGCAGGCAGGCAGCAGGCCATGCATGTCAGACACCTCTTCCAGGCCCTGGCAGCCTGGTGGCTCTCTGGGACTCTCTTGGCCAGCTGTGAGGACACCAAGACCAACGTGCCCCGACTCCGCCTGTCCTACAAAGGTAACCGTGACTGTCTCTGGCGGGCTGCTCCTGAGATGCCCCCTGCAATTGTGACAGGGCAATTCAACTCTTCCTCTGCACTTAGCACTTGCGGGGTTGTTGGCTTGCATCCGGGCCAGATTGGAGCTGTGGATCAGAACTTGCTGAGCTCTGGAGCCAAATCAAAGCTACCCGGCAGAGGCCCAAACTGATTGCTGTGGGAGGGGGCTGTGTGTGAGGAAGAGACTGTGGCACCTGGTGGGGTGATGTCACCAGAATGTGGGGGTGGGAGTGTGAGGGGCAGTGAATGAATGAGGCTGGGGGCAGGAGGTCGTCCTGTGAGTGAGAGCCTGCTTGTAAATTTTATGCAGCCAAAGCCCCATCTCCCCCCAGTTACGCTGAGAGCCCCAGAGGTCAGAGCAGAGGTGTTGGCAATTCACACCCCCAAGGGAAGTGGAGGGGTTATGTTCACCTGAGACTTTCCACATGCCCCAGTATGTTCCCTTGCCTGTATGTACTCAACGGATCATGTGCCACGACCCTCAGTGCCCATGTGTGCCATGCTCTGCACCTCCAGGGCTGGGTGCTGTGGGGCACAAGGAAGTGGGTAGGATTTAAAATGAACTGGGCTGGCTGGGCTCTGTGCTTCCCTTCCTTCCCTATCCCCATGTTCACATCCCCTAAGGGTCACTCCCAAAGGGACAGGGATTGGACTCTCTTTGCAGCTGCAGTGTGATCATTCCTTAGTTTCATCATCCCCGCCACAGGCACTGGCCATGGTTGGGCTGGGGCCAGTGGTGCCTCCCTCCTTACCCCACATGATGTCAGGAAGGGCACTCCATTTCTACCACTCAAGCTGTGCCCTGAGTGCAGTTGTCTGCATGGGCAGAGCGGGTGCATGTCTGAGCTGCTGATCTTTGCAGGATGTCTCCTAGGCTCCGTGCCCTACAAAGCTGAAACAGTTCCTAGACCAGCAACTGAACCTGAAATGCCTAGAAGGGATTCCCCCAAACTTCACTGCCACCAACCCTGCTCCCTCCTCATCTGTCCTTTCTGGGATCCCCTGGGTGATTTTACACTATGCAGTAATCAGCTTGCAGTACTGTGGGCTCCAGTGTATCATTTGGGATGCTGCCTCGCTGGCGTGTATGGGCTGGGCTGGGATAGTATAGGATAGTGGTTTTCAACCTATGGTCTGCAGACCCCTGGGGGTTCATAGACTGTCTGAGGGGTCTGCAAAAGATGACTATGATCAAGCAAAAGTATGTGAATGCCCACACGTACAGTTCAAAGGGGTCCACACCTCCATTTTTTTTTTTTTAGGGGTCCGCAAATGAAAAAAGGTTGAAAACCACTATTATAGGACATCCTTGGCTCTGGACCTGACTCCCCTGGCTGCCACCAGCACCCCCTTGTGACCAGCCTGGGATACTGCAGCACAATCTTATCAGCCTTTTGCTACCCCCTCTCCAGAAAAAGGCAGTGCTGAATACTGACCTGTGGCCTGGGCAGGAGTCCCCTAATCCCACTGAGACTGAGCCTCTGTCCTGATGCTTCTCACACCAGCTGCTACTGGGCACAAGAATGGCATGCATCGGTCACAGCTGGTGAAGCACCAGAGCCCGGTGAAATGTTCTTCACAGCCAGGGGCTTTGTCCCTAGCAGTTGGGGTTGCACTGAATTTGTACCTGACAAGTTAAGGGCTCTCCTGGCCAGGCTGGAAGTGCCCAAGGGCAGCCCCTACCAGAAAGTCCTGGCACCTCACCTAGGCTGGAGCCAGGAGCAGCACAGAGGCAACACAAGGGGGGCAGAAGAGGTCATGAGTGCTTGGAAAAGGCTTAGGGAGGGGTTCCCAGACGGAGGCTCAGGCTGGATCTTACCGTCTTCACTCAGCCTTTGTAGCTCTGCCCCTAGCCCCATCAGCCCTTGTGTGGCTTCCTGGTTGGGGGCAGCTGGATCTGCGCGGTGCTGTGGAAGGGGCAGGCCTGGGGCTACAGCACCATTCCCCTGTGCTGAAGTTCGGCTGGGGGAGGTCCTGCTGCCTTGGACAGAGCATGTCTAGGAAGCTTGTGGGCACCCAACAGGGCTGTTCCACCAACCACAAGGAAGCTAATGAGGGGCGAGTCATGCTGGGAGGGCAGTGGATGCAGAAAGAGAAGAGCTGACTTTGCCAGCTCCAGCCTCACTTCCCCCTCCTCCCTGGACAGATGTCCCCCTGGCTTTGGCCCAAGCCAAGTGAATCCTGTGGCTAATGAGAGCCCCGGTGCTGGGGAGGCAATGCTTGTATGCACGGTGATTTGCTGCCTCAGATCTGGATGTTGTGGGAGTGGGACTTGGCCTTTGGCTCCGAGCTCTGTGGCCAGGAGAGGAGGTCAAGGCCTCTCCTTAGGTGGCCACTCATGTAGATTCAAGACACGCAGAAGGAGGGAGGCAGCTTCCCCTGGAAGGCAGTTAGACATAGCCTGTGTGGGGAGCACATGGGAATAATCTGTAGGAGCTGCATGGAGGTCCTTTGAACCCAGCTCCATCCCTCAAGGTGCAAGTGGCAGGAATTTTCTCTTGCCCCACATGCTGCAGTGGGGCAGCTAGGACCAGAATTGCCACACTCCAGCACTGGTCTCAGCCCTTTGGGGGGTGGGGAGCAGCTTGCCTATATTCCCAGCTTGGCTCATGGCTCATTACCCACATGCAACCCCCTTTCTCCTGTCCTAGGAAGTTGTTCCTGCTGGGAGTTGAGCTGAGTTGGGCTGGTTCTCCTCTGAGCAAAGGAGGCTGCAGGGAGCCCTATGGAGCTGCTGTGCTGGGTCACACTGTCCTGCTCAATGACTACCAGGTCCTGACTTTTCAGAGGTTGGAATAAGCCCCTGTCATGCTGCCAGTAATGCAGTACTATCCTGTGGGTGGAAGGGTCTTCCTGATGTCAGGTGGGGATGGGCCAATTGCCCTGGGTGTGGGAAGCTGGAGACCCTCTCCTTAGAAGTGAGTCCCTACAGATGCCAGGAGAATTTTGTTTCCAAAATACTTAGTAACTTTGAAGATGAATCACAGGCTCCTAAGTCACTTGAGTTCTTTGCAAAGCCTTGCTTGTTCCTTATGCATAAGAATCTATTATCCTTTACTGAAAGTTTAACCCGGTGCCCTGCAGCTGTGGCTGGCACAGGTAAATTACAGGCGTCTTTAAAACTCCTGCCCTTTTCCCCCATTGTAAATGTGTCATATGTCTATCTACCTCCCTTTGTGTATATTGCAGTAGCACCCTGCTTCTCCCATTGTGGCAGGTGCAGTACAACTTTGCTAGGTGTTGTACAAAAATCTGGCCCGTGACAGCCCATGCCTCCAAGACCTTGTCACTTCAAGAGAGAGGATATGTAGAGTGGGGGAGAAGTTGAAATCCAAGGTGTGTGCAGCTCAGCCTGCCAGGAGCAGCTGTGCCAACACCCCACCTGCCCCGTGTTCACAGGGTGGAAGCTCTCTGCCCATGGCAAGGTGGGATTTTGAGGGAGGTGAGTGGGTGACTTTTGACAGGCAGCTGGTCCTACACAGGAGGGACTGGGAGCACAGGTCAGCCTTCCCCACACTGCAGTGTTCATTGTTTTATGAGTGTCGCTGCAGGGGGTGCGCTGAGGACAACTATGAGAATCTCCATCTCCAGAATAAACTCCATTCCAGAATGGGGAGTTGGTTAAAATAAATGGGTGGGGAAAGTGAGTGGTGGGGTGGGAATTGTGGCTTGCACCATACTTTGGGAGTTGAAAGTGGCTTATCTGTTGATTTAAATGGGTACTCCAGCTTACAATGGGATATAGGCGATGGAGGACAGCCCCTTGGTCCCAGCAACCTCGGAGGAAGAAAAATCCAAAGACCTTTGGTGTGGGTGGTTTGGCACTGTCAATTCAAACTACCATGGTGTGGGGTCCTGCTCAGCCCACCTGATGACGTGGGCAGCTCAGCTTTGTGCCAAGGTCCCCACCAGACTTGCACCCTGTGCCAGCTGTCTGCAGTGGCACACATGTTCCTGGCTCCTGAAGGCAGGGTTCTGGCAGCTTCAAATCCAGCAGTAGCAGAAAGCAGTGCTGGCTCTCCCCTTGTGCTGTCCAGTGAGCTGGAGCTTGGACCTCAAAATGGCACAGACTAGCCACAATGGGCACCCACAAAGGGCAAAGGATAGACTCTGGCTGCAGGAGCCCAGGGAGCCTGCCCGCAGTGGAGAAGTCACCATTTTCCCTAGCCCTGCCCCACCTCCCCAGCTCTGGTGATGTTTGCAGGAAGGGAGGGGGGAGACGGGAGCAGGAGCAAGCTGTGTGTTGGGGTTTGCCTGGCCTGAGCTAGAGGGGGGTTTGGAGGGACCGTGAGGCAGGAGGAGCACCAATCCACCCACCTCCCTCCAGTTCAGGCTGGGCAAACCCCAACCCACAGCTGGCTCTCCCTCCCCTCTCCTCCCTCACTTCCTGCAAATAGTCCCAGGGCAGGGCTGGGCTGCATGAGCCCAACCCTGATCATGCCACAAATTAATCCTAGGGAGCACAAGTCCCCCAAGGCACTCCAAAATGGAGCACCTTTATCTGATCCCTCATTTGATGAGGCTTACTTTGTCACATGATCGGTCACTTCTAAAGTGCTGTGCATGTATGTGACAGCATGACTGTCAAGTGCTTTCAGGGGGCCGATTGTGGGACAAATGTAACTTCTGTCTGCACCCCATGTGACTCAGGTGACTTGGTGGACGGAGGAGGGGTGAACAGATGCCACTGGGGCTTCACCCCAGAGCTGGGTCCTGAGCAGGAAACAGCATCCAATAAACAGAGCCTAGGTTGGAGCCACTCCGCATGGCCCTGTGTCTATAAGATCAACAAGGAAGGCAAGGAGCAGGAGACTGACAGTGGGCCACAGCCAGGCAAACGTACAGGTTGGACATCACCCCTGGCCTGGGTTGTGTGTTCAGGGCCTGCAAGGGGAGGGACTGAAGCTGGATTCCTGGCTGGATCCCCTGCAGGAGGAGGAGAACCTGAGCTGGGGAAGGGAACGTCCCCCTTGGCCCTGTGTCAGCTTCTTGGTTGCCAGTGCATTGTCCCCTGGATTTACTTGCACAAGAGGCTGCAGCTGCTTAGAAACAGGCCTGTGAAAGGCTGTCTCTGACCTGGTGCTGTCAGAGCTCAGGAAATGTGTGCAGCAGGGAAGTGCCACAGAGCCCTACCTCACGTGGAGGCAGGACACTGCAGGGGAGGCAAGGGAGCTTGGAGGAGCATCCTAATAGGAATTTCTGAGGCCCACTGAGAAATACTGGAACAGGTTTTGGGGCCTGGAGCTAATGGGTACTCCAGATACTTTGCATCTTCCCTCCCATCCAGAAAAACCCTTGGGGCTCCTGCAAGACACTTGCAAAGAAGAACAGCTGCTTTGGTGACTAGATTTGTTGACAGATTGAATGACTTTTCCTGGCATCCCCTGCTGTGCTGACTGGCACCCCCAGCTGGAGAGGGTGGGACTGGCCAGTCTTATACCCCCTCTGGAAGGAGCTGCAGCTGATAAAGCTCTGCCTTTCCTTGCCACCAGGGCACACTGCAGCAAGGGAGAGAAGAATGCTGTCCCAGGTGTAAAGAGGCTGCGGGGCAGAAATTGTGGCTCACACCATACTTCGGGAGTTGAAAGTGGCTTATCTGTTGATTCCAATGATGGGGTGGTGTGGGAGTGCTGTGGAGATATCCACATGTCTCTGTCCTCCATGGAAATGCTGGCTAGAAGCCTGAGATCTGGACTCGCTACTTTTGGCTGACAAGGAGACATCCCACAGAAGAGTTAATAGCTGTGCCAGGGCTGTGATTCATAGATGCACTAATTAAAGAAGACTTGAAATTCCTTCCTGCAATGAATGAGCAAGGCCTTGGCAGAGCCAGGGCAAAAACGCAGGCACTGTGTGTCCTGGGCACTCTTTTCTTCATGAGGTGGGAAGAGATTGGTCAGGGCTGATCTTGAGGAAGCAGGCAGGGTTCAGAGGTAAGGAGCTGGAAATGGGGGTATAAGGCTGGGAGTTTCCTGCTTGGGGGCTGGTGGTTGGCTGGGACCAGAGTGAGAGCATTCATTGTCTTTTAAAGAGCCTGGTGGGTTGTGCAAGAGCAGGAAGGAGATCCAAGGCCTGCTGAAGCTGCCAAGCTGGGGGTGGAAGGAAAGGAACTCCCCAGCCATGGGGCTCTGGGAGCCTGCAAATGGCTGGGTGCATGTCCACGTGAGACCCAGGCAGCATGCTGATTGCCCCCTCTTGCTCCCCTACAGCAGCCTTTACACACCTGCACCATGCAAATGTGCCAGTGGCTTAGCAGGAAGGGGCCCTGCCTTTGCCCCCAGCGTGATGTTTTCTGCTGAGCAGAGAACTTGACTCTTCAGGTCAGAGATCAGGTGGGGGAAGGGGATTGATACTGAGATGTGACCAGGAACCATCTGGGATGTGGAGTTGGGTGGTAAAGCCTCCCCCACCCACCCCCACCCCACCCCTCTACATGGCTTGCAGCACTTTGGTGAGCCACCTTGGTGGTTTCCTCGTGTAGGGCACTGTTCAGCAATGGGTCTCTAGTACTCTCCATGGGACCATCAGTATAGCTACAGATGAGGGAACTGAGGCACAGAGGTGCCATGACCTGCTGGAGCTGCTCAGAGGGCTCATATTACAGCTGGGATACAGAGTCTTGACTCCCTGCTCCATGCTGTGGTTTCATCCCATCTTGCCAGCAGCTTGGCAATGGGCTTCTGGCTCTGGAACATCTGCAGAACCCAGAAGTGCTGGGGCTGGGTATCCAGAGTTTGGGAGCCAGGTGGCAATGCTACCCCTCCTGCTGCTGGTTGTGGAAGAAGGCACCTGCCTCACCCAGCTAGCTTAAAGCAGCAATCCTGTGTCCTTGCTGCTGCTAACAGCAGTGCAAGGTAGGGCTGGAAGAAGGTGGGTCTCCATTCCCCAGAGCTCCCATAGTGGGTTGGGAGCATCCAAGCTGAATCGATAACCTCAGCATTGCAGAAGGTGGCTAAAACCCCAGCTCCAGGACACAGGCTGTTGCCTTTCCTTCAAATCCCTGGCTCCAGGACACTGGGCTGCCTCCAGCACACAGCTGCTTGGGAACTGGGATTCCATCTCCCTGGGAAACTCCCGACACTTCAAACCTTGCTCCTGTTCCAAATTGGAAACGGGCTGAAATCTCCCGTCAACCAAACCCCCCAAAACGCATGCAGTTTGGAACTACCAGAAGCCTTTGGTCATAAAACATGAGCATGAGACATCCAACAGAATTAACAGGAATTGGAAGGGTATATTCCAGCACTAAGAAGGAAGGGACGGTGTGTTTTGATGTCTTTTTCTATTGAAAATTAGCTTTGACACAATTTTGGTGAAACATTTTGGTTCTGGAAAACCTACATTTTGGGGTGGAAACTGTTCCCATCTGATTTAAACCTATTCATACCGGACCACCCGAAGTGGACTGGGGCTTTGTGGGCCACAGGAAGCAGAGGGGTACTGCTTTCAGGCCTATGGCATGAGACTGGGAGGTGGGGCATCTGGTGCTAATTTTCTCACAGACTTTAAGCAAATGCCACCCTATCTCCTTGCACCAGAGTGAGTTTCTTTGCAAAACTGGGCCCATGAGGCCATCATATCATCTGGGATGCATGGAGCTTAGGTATTAATATTGACATCAAAGCTCTGAGATCCTCAAAACAGGAGGTACAAGAGCTCAGCTTTGCATTAGTGTCTCCCTTTGTGATCAGGACACTCATTTTTATACATTTGAAGGAGCAGTTCTGCTCTGCAAAGTCACCCTACAAGACTGATCCTGGGGCTCTGTGTGGGGTGTCTCCCAGGGACTCCAGATCCATCTCTTGTGGCCTAAAGGCAAAATTAAATGCTTCCCCCTTCTTCCTGAGAGCTGCATAATCATCACACTGGGAGCAGAAAAGCAAGCCAGGGTTTTGTATTCCCGAGCAACATCGGCAGTAATGAAGGCTCTTCAGCCCATATGCTGCCCTCTCTGGTCACTTCTCAGTGCCAGTCCCCTTTTCCTCCACCTGATCCCTGACTTGAAGAGTCAAGTTCTCTGCTCCACAGGAAATGCCATGCCAGGAGCGAAGGCAAGTCACCTTTCTGCTAGGCCACTGCAACATTTTGCAGTGGGTGCGCCTTAGGTGTGGGGAGTGCAGGGCCAGCCTTGGCATAGTGAAAGGAGAGGACAGAGCAGAGGTTGAGGGTGTGGGTGCTGGTCTTTGAGCCGTTCTAGCTGTGTGGTGCGTGGGGATCCTACAGCTGTGTGGTGTGTGGGTGCTTGCTGGGCTTTGCCAGTGGTGGAGGGGTGAATGCTAGGGCGAGGGGAGGAGGGGGGACACTCAGGTTTCCCTTCCCAAAGTGCTGCTCCCCTCAGAGCCAGTCCCTGCTCCTGCTGACACTTTCCCATCTGTTGTGCCAGCAGCAGGCTCTGCTCCTTCTGCTCCCAGCCACGCTGTTAGACAAAACAGAGTCTGCTTGAGCAGATCCAGGCTCCATTCTTGTCTCCAAGTACTGCAGAGACAGACTGAGGGGGTGGAGGGGAAAGGTGCTGGCTTGCAGAGGGACAATGGTGTTCAGAGGCCAGGGAGTGGCAGGTGACTGTGGGTGCAGTGCTGTTTGCCTTGGTTGTGCCCCGTGGGACGTTGCTGACGTCAACCCCAAGATGGGGGCAGCTTTGAGGGAGAGGCTCTTGGTACTAAGTCTTGGTTCTTCCCCTATCTTGGTAGCTGCGGCTGTATTTGTTGCTGAGAGGATTTGCCCTGCAGCTCTCCTCTGCTGTGAAAGAACCCGCCTAGCTCTGCAGATGAGCACAGTGTAGCCACATAACCCTGCCTTTCCCTTCTTGGACTCGGAGCCACACGCTGTCCCCATTGACAGGCACTGACTGCACTGCTCTGCTCCATCCCATGTATGCACAGCCCCAGGACTAGGTGTGGGTCCCAGTCATGGAGGGCTCCTAGTACCCCTCATCACCTGGTGAACATGACTGGAAGGGGCATGCCCAGGTTTTGAAGCACTAGATATGGGGCCTGAACCACAGCTCCAGATACAGCAACTGCCTGGGATGGCTCAGGAGTAGAACAACTTGCATCTGTGCTGGGGATCGGACTTGCTGACTCCTGAGCCAACGCTAGGATCCTATGAGCCAAGAGTGGGGAGACTGGATCTGTATTGGGTTGGGCTGAAGGCTGGAAGGCACCTGTTGTGACAGGGCACCCAGACCAAGGCCTGGGCACTAGGAGAGACAAACCCCCTTAGTGCAGCACTGTTGCCCACATACCAGCCTGGGGTCTTAGATTAGATGCTCTGTTGTATCTCCCCTTACATCCTGATGGTCCACAGACCTGAGCAGCCAGATATATTGACTGGATGCAGTTTGGAAGATGGGGAAATTATGCTCTGCGCTCTTGAGTGTGACACCCCTTGAGTGACACCTGATGCACAGAGTCCTAGATCCCATCTGGCTCAGATGTGGATAGGAGCCAGTCTGAGGTAACTATGAGGGATGGATCCTTTTACTGCAGGTCCTGAAAGGGGGGTTGTATGCTGATAGTTGCAGTACCAGGAAAAAAAACATTGCTCTCCTTGAGATTTGGAGGGAATAATTGGCTTTCTGCAAGCTTGGGGGAATAGCAGATAGGGAGCAGCCCCTATCCCTGTGACTCCACCTTCTCCTGCCCTTCTCTTTCATATCTTTCTCATGCTGGAGAAGGAGGAATGTCCAGCTGTATTAATGCAAATAGAAAAGCTCCCAGACTGCTGAGGAATTTGCCAGGAGAAAGTTTTCTGACACAATAAAGCATGAGTGGCCTTGCCAATGTTATTCTGAGATGGGAAAATATTATTGCTGTTTAAGAATAGAAAAAATGCCCTGGCGTCTGCCCCAGGGCTGGCGTGACCAGGAGCCCTCCTGAGCCTGGAGGACTGGGGTCTGATGAGGGTTGACGTGGGCAAGCAGTTGCTTAGGTTGGAGTGGGCAACAGCAGTGAAAGTTGTGTGCATGGATGACCATTAGGGTGCCAGGCTTGCAAATGACTTTAGGATCCTGCCTGGGATGAATCCTGGTGGAGTTGGCATTGATATCAGTGGGCTCTGGGTGCACTAAGGGAGAGGAGCTTAGAGCTGCCGGTCCTCCACCCAACACAGTGGTGGGACGCTAGATCAGGAGACCAGGGCAAGTGGTAGAACATGCTGATCTCCGAGTAGTGATGAAGCTTCATGGCCCAGGGCTTGCAGGGGTGCTCTGACCCTACTGAGGACAGTCTGTGTCTCAGTGGCACAGGGAAAGTTGAGCCTGTTGCATAGCCAGGGTGTGAATTCAGTGCTGTTTCCCCTGGTCCACAGGCTGGCATTTCAGACTGCCAGCTGAGCAGTGCCCTGTGTGAGAGCACACAGCCTGCTGCTCTGCCCACAGGGCATCCCCAGGGAAGTCAGATTTGCCAATGTCTGTCTACATGCTAGGCCCCCTGCCCTGTGCTGCATCTATGAGCATCTTATTGTTTTTCACCACAGAGTTTCTCAGTTTCTCTGAGTTGCTCCCAGCTGGAGGCTGGGAGAAGCCATGGCAGCTCTGGCTGCTCTTTGAAGATCTGCCAGCAGCAGGAGGAAAGGAAATCCTGTATCTCTGAGGAAATTGCAGAACTACGAGTAGGAACCTGCAGCTGGTTGTCCCTGCCCCTGCCAGCAGGCCGTGCCGTGCTGTGCCAGGAGGGTAGCAAAGTCCTTTGCTCTGGTGGAGGGTAGGTTTGCAGCCCTCGGTCATTCAGCAGCTGGGTTGGGAGGGAGCCTGCTGCAGCTGGCTCGTTGCACTCTCCTCGGCACGTGTGACCAGGTGCTGTCCGTGGGGATGGAGGGATTGCAGTTTCCTTCCCCAGGCAGATGGGTCCTGGCACAGAGAGGCCGAGCTCTTGCCTGTCCCACTGCTCTGTGGGAAAGTCCTTGAAGGATGGAGCTGCCAGGGGGTCTGGGAGCAGCTTTGGCTGACAACCCCAGCCTGAGCGGAAGTGTCCCAGGGGAAGGGCCATGTGCACTTTGAGAGGGAGGTGAAGACCCAAGGACTCCAGCAGTTGGCATGAGGTGGGCAGACGGCAGGGCCCTGCATTGGGCAGTCCCAAGGTGTTGCATCTCCCATGTGGCTCCTGCCTGTCACAGCTTGCACTCCAAATTGGGAGAGGAAGGAGATGCACAGTTTTGAGTGGTACCTGCCCCTCATGTGATGTCATGGGCATGGCTGAGGGCCCACGCCTGCCTTGCTGTAGTGAAAATGACTGACAGTGACTGCTGGTCCCAGACAGTGGAGAAGCTGCAGAGGTAGGTGTGTGTTGGAGAGGGAATTAAGGATTTCCCACCTCCAGATGGGCAAAGCTGAGATTAGCTCCCAGGATGTAGCAGGTGGGTTCAGGGATGTCTGGATCCCAGATTTCCCTAGTACAGCTGTCCCCAAAATAGCACGCTGTCCCAAGAGGCTGCAGAAGCTGGGTCTGAGCTGTAGTGTTATCAGAAAGTTGGGTTTTTGTTGTACCCAAAGAGGGAAGCAATGTGGCTCTAATAAAAACTCAGACCTCCCAAACCTTGTGGACTGAGCCCATCTCTTCAGCAATATTTTCCTATCCTCCCACTTGTATACACTCCCTGAAATGCATGAGAAAAAACAGGGACTGCAGCGGCCTTAGTGCCTGGTGGAGCAGCAGCATTAAGTCCCCCAGTCCTCTCCATCACTCTTACCTCTTCCTCCACCAGGGCTCAGGTCAAGGAGACTGGGGTTGAAGCTTGCACAGCAGGAGCAGCTGGGGACAGTCAGTGCTTTCTGCAGGATCCCTAAACCTGGCTCAGCACCTCAGGGTTCAGAGCCTGTAAACCCAGTAGCTTTCTATCCCTGCTGGCAGGGAGCTGCATGTACTCACAGGCCCTGCTGACATGTGTTGGATGGTACATGTGCAAGTGCTTTGCTGTTTCCCTCTTGCAGTTACTTTGGTTTATTTTAGAAGTGCCTTTGTATCTGGGCACTGCTGGGCACATGCTGCTGTGTGGATGTATGCATTAGTGTGGCCTACGAGCTCTGTATTTTGGCAGGTCTGTGCTTTGGGTTTGTAGCTCAGAAATGGATGCTGCCTCCCTGTCACCTCCATGTCCAAGCTCTAACTGCCCTCTCTTTGGCTCCTGATGTAGTACAGAGAGGTAAGTCAGAGCACACAGGTGTAGGGAGGATGCGCGGCTCTGCTGTGCCTTTTTTGTCTGCCACAGACTCAGCTGTTTCCTCCCATTCTTGTCCCTGTGACATGGCCTCATCCAGCCAAACAGGGAGCCTTGTTCAGCAAGTGACAGATTAAGCGTAGCATGTTAGAACAGCTTCCTGGCCACGGCTAGACCCTCATCCTAACTTACTGCCCAGTCCTCCGGGAGCAGCTGCTCCAGAGGCCATTGGGAGAGGACAAGATCCAGAGCTGGCTTGGGGAGCTGAGAGCTGTTACCAGCCGCACGGAGACGCCACCTGGAACTAGAGTTCTTTCCCTCGTGGCCAAGTTGTCACGGGTGAAATGTGCTGAGAGCCGAGGCTGGGCCGCTGCTTCGTGAGGTGCCTCACGTGGAACTAGACCTGGCTGCTTCGTTTTGCTGACATGGGTCCCCAGAGTCTTCCTGGAGCCTTTTGCAAATATAATAAACTTGCTACACAAATAGGGGCAGCATGCCCAGAATTTCTCCCCAAGGCAGAGGGGAGCCCAGGCCATTCAGCCACCATCCGCCATGTATGATATGGCCAGCCTGTGTCTACGAGGGGTACTAAGGCCTGGAGCATTGGAGCTCTCTGGTCCAAACCAGTAGCAGTGTGAGAAGCCCTGTGCTTTGACAAGCAAAAATGGCTTCCATGAAAGCAGCTGTGCTTTGTGGACAGGTTGGATCATCAAAGACAAGCAAGAGCCAACCAGTTCAGCGTCAATGAACAGTCTCTTTTCTTGGTGACCAGACACTCTTCAGTTTTCTCCTCCCCCTGGGAACAGCCCCTCTCCCTCTCACCATCATTATTACCACCACCCCCCCCGGCCATCTCTCCTGCTGACGGGATATTGGTTGTGGTCCCTGGCTGGGTTATAAATGGCTTTCAGCGACTCCAGTCTCTCTCCGAGTCAGGTGACTTTGGCATTGTTGGAGCTGAGCCGGCTTCTCCTGAGAAATAATTACACAGCCCAGTGCAAATAAGCAAAGAGTCAACTGGAAATAAATGACACAGCTAAAGAAAACAAGCCAGGGGGACGCTGGGCTCTGAAAATAAACCTCTTCAAAGGGAAAGGAGCAGATGACAAGGGGTGAATGGGGGGGCACTGGGGCTGAAGGGGGCAGGCTGCAGGACAGGGAGCAGGAGGGGAGCTGGGGGTGCTTCTAATGTTGGGCGTGCGCTGCTCTGGAGGTCTGCACTGGGGTTCAGCCTGTCCTGCCTGCCTGTGCCATGGCCTGGGGGGAACAAGACGCATGGTGTCCCTGAGGTATTCCCTGGACCCTCCCCTCGGTTCTAACCCAACATCCATGTCATATACTTGGATGGGGACATAGGACACTAACTTTCTCCACCCCATGGGCACAGACAGATACTGAGCCAGCACCATGATCTGTTCTGGCTGGGTAAGGCCCTGTGGTGTTGCTCTTACGCCCCTTGCTAAGGCCCTGGGTAGAGTCTGTCCCAGTGAGTGCTGATGGGATATGGCAATGGCCTCAAGCTGCTAGCTCCTGCCTGCCCTATAGACTTTCAGCCTGTTGTGTTGCCATCTGCCCTGTGACTCTAATCGTGGGCTGATGAGAGCAGGGAGAAGGCTGCGGGAAAGCCACGTGCTTTCCAGGGCCTGGCAGCAGAGCATGAAATAGCTGCTCTTTTATTGGAATTAAAACGTGGAGGCTCTAAAAGCCATTCCAGATGTGCAGTGGGCAGGGGGCTGCTCCCCGGTCGGGGGGGAACAACACAATGCAGAGATTTGGGGAGCAGGGAATGTAAGTAGGAAGGATTTGATTAGGCTGAGAACTGGAGGAGACCAGGAAAGCTCTTTATTTTGGAGGATCCCTGAGATCCCTTCCAACCCACTCCCTCTGACAATTTCCCCTCCTCCCCTTGCAGGTCAGGAGGAACAAATAGGCAAGTGGCATGGCCAGCATGGAGGAGGCCAGACTCAGGAGTGTAGCTACCTGGGGCCTGTACATGCTCCTAATGGAGTCCCAAAGGGTCATGCACTGATGGCCAACCCACCAGCCTAGGCAAAGCCCCTGTGGATCCATCTGACTGGCACTTACTGCCTTTGGGACAGTATAAATTCCCAGTGCTATATTTCAGCTCTACTTGCCTGGCCTCTCAAGCTATGTGGGACTGGTCACAAAATCCTCAGAACCATAGGAGCAGAGGCCCCCGTGTCTGGTGTACTGGTGCCATCAATACAGCTGGACTTTGCAGGTGTTGCCTTGTCAGGGCACTACAGAAAGCAAGGTCGGTCCTTCTCGGCACCCCTCCTGCTGCAGTTATGGCAATGAGAGAGTCCCAGTTCCAGCTCTGGGAATTCCAAGATTAAGCAAGGGGGCCTCCGTGTATTTGCGGCCTGCTTGAGAGAGAGAGGTCATCTTGCTCAAATATCTGTGCTGCTGAGGTCGGGGCATGGAGGTCAAGGCTCTGGTCCTCCCCTCTCCCCAGGTTATACTGCGCCAGCAGGGGGATGGTACCCTGGTGTGATCTGGGGGCAGCTGATGGCTCCTTTGCCTCTCTCTAACTAGTGACAGGGGGTGGGGAGGCAGTTTTTTCCAATCGCAGCGCAAGCACCGTTCCACCTAGTTGGTTACGGAGCCACATCAGGGAGTTGTTGATTTATGTCCAGGGCTCACACCTGCCCACTGAAACTGGGGATTTTACAGCTCCTCTGACAGTGCTGTTATGCTCTGGATGGGTTTGCAGTCACGCGCCATTATAAACTGCCCTCTTAAACACCTTGGATCATTGTGCAATATTTTCCCCTTTTCCCCCCAAAATACCCAGAGGTCCCCCTGCTTGCATGCTCCACAGATGGGCTGCAAAATATCCATCTAAAAATAGCACAAGGTGCTTTTGACTTGCAAGGACTTGCAAGAGCATCTGAAAGCCATAAAACCGTCCTAATTTAAAATGGAGCAAGTTCAATCTCTCCAAGCTCGGTTATAAATTGCCTTTCATGGTGTACCCCAGCTAATGTTCTCCACCCTTGTGTGGTGCCCACAATGTGTCATAAACCTTCTGACAACAAGGATAGTAATGGAAAGGTTGTGTCAGTGACATAAACAGCCTTCCTTCCTACTATTGATACCAACCTGGTTCTCCTTGCTTCATTCCCGTAAATCTGAGGGAATACTGGCCAGACCACATGCTATATTGGGCCCCACGGTGACCTTTTTAGCTCTGAGTATGGGCAGAAAAGCCAGGCAGTGGGCATGTGTTTGTGTGCTAAGCTAGCCACTTGTGATGAGTGGAAATATGTGTGAGCATTATCCAACATGCATGAGTATTTCTGTATTGCACAAATAGCCAAGTAAGGTCAGGACTAGAAGGGCACATATAATTTCCAGTGGAAAACTGTGGGCAGCTCCTTTCAGATGCATTCAAAGACCTCAGCTTTGACTACGTGTTGGAGTGAAAAAGACTCTGTTTCCTTACTTTACAGAAGTACATACTTATGAGTCACCCACCTAGGTTCAATTAGCAGGTCAGCCACTGACTTCCTGGGTGACTGCAGGCAAATCACTTACTGCTCTGTGCCTCAGTTTCCCTATCCTAAAGATGGGTGCGGAAGGGGGCACTGGGTAAGGATCGAGCAAACTGCTCCACCAGCTGCATGGAGGACTGTTCACGTATCTGCCTCATACCTGGCAAGCAGTGCTGCTGTTGCCATCACCCCACAACTGGCTGCATTTCACTGCTAAATAATGTTCCTTCTTCAGTGAGGCCCAGGGTCGGAGTGCTGTAGAAAGCTATCAGGCCTTGTCTGCACACGGTTCTAGAGAGGAGCTCTCTTCTCTTGCAGACCCAATGGGTACTAGGCCAGGGTGCTATGGGGTGTGTGGAAACACTGCTCACTGGGACTGCAAATGTATTGCCTGGGGTCCCATTGCACCTCGGGTTCCATGGCAGGGCAAGGCAGATGCCCTTGGCATCACTGGAAAGGGGCAGCTGCTGCAGTCACTCAAAGGGGGCAGGTGCTATCCCTACTAGGCTGGCTCCAATCCAACACAAAACCTGGGGAGGGCAAGGCTGGGACCCTCAAGACTTCCTGCAGCCCCAGGCTCCCCTAGAAGCTCAATGGTAGAACAAGTTGGTGATCGCACTGCTATGTGATGGCAATGCAGTTGGGTTACATGGATTCCTGCTCTGTGTTGGGCCTGGCTGGGGACAGTGACCACAGGAGCTGAGGGAGCACAGACTTGCCCACATCCTGGGAACTCATGTTAGCCACTGATTTCTTACGCTGAAGAGAGGCTGTTTGTTTTCTTATGCAGCTGCACTCGGGGTCGCTTCCCACGCAGATGGGTTTGTTTTTGTGACGCAGGGTGAGGGGATGGCCATGCAGGGTCAGTAATGCAGCGGCTCAGGGAGCGGCACAGAAAGCTCTTGTCGGGCTGTGGGTTATGGACTGTGTGCAATGGGTGATCTGTCTGGGCAGCTTGCAGATCATGTGGTTCTTAGTGATGAGCAAACTTCTGGGGCTCCCATGGTCAGTTTGTATGCTTGGCTGACCCTCCAGAGGCTGTGAACTACGTCTCTTAGTCAGGCTGGAGCCAGGGGCCAAGTCTGATCGCTATACTTACATGTGTGTAACCCTGCTGCTTTCAAATGGCTTGCTTCAAATTGGAACTGGCATCAGAATATGGCCCCAGGGTCCTGGTCATGGCCTTGGTGTATGGGGCCATGATGGTGAGAAATAGAGGGAAAGATTCCCCCAGCTCACTCCAGCTGCCCTAGGACTCTGAGTGCAGGTGCCTGGCAGGGGGTGGGGGAAGCTTGGTCCAGTTTTGATTTCTTCTTCCACCCAGCCCATCATAGTCTCTATTCTCCTCACTTGCTTGAATATCAGCCACCCTTTGCTCCTCCCGCAGACCAGACATCCCACTGCTGCATGGAGAGAATCGGGATGGGAAATCTTTGTCCTTGGCAGCTGGGACAGAGTAGGAAGGGACTGCTGTTCTTGGAATTGCACAGAGCCACAGTGTGTAAGAGGAAGCACAGCCCTTGGACCCTGAGGCTAACAGAGGCTGTGCCCTTACATGCAGGCATTCGACGTGTGTGCTGCATGCGGACTGTGCTGTTGTGTGTGGGCAGCTGGGGACATGGAGAGGGGAGTGTGGAGCATTCAAACTGCACGGTCATCAGTTCCAGTTGGGAAATGCTCCTTGAAGGCTGGAAAGAATGGAATTAGGTTCCTGGGGTTTACTTATATAGGTAATAATAAGGATTATAAAAAAACTCTTGTGTCTTCTCCTGCTCTAATAACTGTAGACCCAGGCCTGTCCCTGGAGATGCAGCCCAGCCAGAGGGGCAGGCTCCCAGGCAGACTCCTGGGGTCCTTCCAAGCCAGCATCAATGGAGTAGCCCCAGGACTTGATTAAAAATTACCCTCTGTTTCCCCTTTCTGAGCTGGGAGTTGGCTGTCACTGCTGGTGAAATACAGCCTCCCGCGCTTAACGGAAGGTCTCGTGTACCAGGCAGACCATCCCCCTCGGGGGGCCTGGGAGATGTCTGTTCCAGGCTCATATTTTACTATTGCTGTGCAGCAGAACTAATGCTTTACAGGGCTGACATGAACCACCTGAACTGTCTGGGGCTTGCTGCTCACGGGAGACCCTGCATGGCCATGTTTCTCCCCTGTTGGCTTCTTTCCACTTGGGCTGAGTCTCCACAAGACTTTTCTTTCCAGGCAGGGTGGAAGCAGCAGTAGGAGCCCTAGTATAGACAGACTGCTGGCATGTACTGTAGACATTTGGACTTGCCTAGCCCTCCTTAGAATAGGCCTGGTTGCCACATTGGGTAGAATCCCAGCAACTGACTGCACCCTGCCCAAACTACCATGCCAACCAATGCTATCCCTACAGAAAAAGTGGTTTACCCTCTGGCACTGGCACTCTGATCAGCCAGAACAGGGTCGAAGGAGAATTGCTTCCACCTCCTCCAACCAGCAGGAATGTGTTGGATGCAGGGAAGGAGATGCCAAGGCACTTGGCTTTCCTGGGAGAGGAGAGTGGGAGCAGGGAGATGTGCAAGTGAATCCATGAGGTTATCTAGAATCTGGAACACTCCTAGCAGAGGTGGTGCAGTCCCCATCCCTGGAGGTGGTCAAGCGGAGGCTGACCAAGCACCTTGTTGAGCTTGTTTGAGCCCTCCTGCCCTCTGGCCAGGGACCTGACTTGATAATCTTGCAGGTCCTTTCTGGTCCTACTACTCTGTGATTCTATGATTTGTGTTCTCAGATCCCAGGACGATGCCCTGAAGTGCTAGGAAGGGCAAAGGAAAGATGGCCAGCTTTGAGCTATCCTAACTTAGTTGCATCCTTATCTTCTCAATGTGACATTTCCACAGCCACATATTTACCTGTGTGGGTTTCATCTTCTCTCATCCATCCTCATGGGAAGCCAAAGTACAGATCTACATGCTGTTAGCTTTTAGCTGTGGCCCAGATGTGGTACCTGCTTCTCTGTGCATAGTGTTACAGGGAGGGAGCACACAAGGAAGAGGCTGGGTCAGCTGGCTGCCAGCCCTGCTGCTTATGGAATGCTTCAGATGATGGCTGAGAATGACCAGGCTTGTTGTAGTGAGGATAATGATCTCAGGCCCTGCATACTAACAGATTAACATATTGATCCACATCCATCTTCAGAAGCACCCCCCCACCCACTCATGCTCCATAGACAAAGGAGCAATTCAGACTCCCTTTGACATCTGAGTTGGCGGGTGGATTAACGAGTTGGACATGGATTTGGCAGAGACTTGATTTCACAGCCTGTCAGAGGCGAACACTTCTCCGCTCCCCTTCCCTTATCCAGGAGGATTTCCAGCAGCTGAGCACCCTGAGAGGGAAGGGGTATCAGTTACACAGACAGAGGATAATGGGCTTAGCATTCCCTCTGTACAGAACAATTACTGAGGTGGGATCCCCTTGAAGGAGCTGGGATGGACTGGAAAGCACTGCAGTTGATGTTTTCTGTGTTCTTCGCTTTATTTTTAAAAAAATAAGTCCCAGAGACAAAATCTTGGTCGAGTTAACCTGTTCCTTCTGCCTATTCCTCAAGCATGTCATTGTGATGGCACAGCTGATTGCTGTGGAGACATCAGAGCTGGCCACTGAGTAACAGGACCCGTAAGGGTTTCAGGAGTGAAAATTACATGGGGTAGAGATGAAGATCTCTCTCCCTGCAAGGGCAGTAGCTGGGAGACAATGTTCTTGTATCAGTTGTTCAGCTGCTACTGCGCTGCACTTGGTCCCACAAACACACCAGTGGGTGCAGAGCAGGGAGCTGCCTGGGGTGGCTTGCAGGAGGATGGCAAGGAGCTCTCTCAGGTCACCTCCGTCTCTGTATTCTGGGGGTCTCTGGAGCTGTCATAGAAATGCAGACCTAATACCCAGCTCCAGAGGCCAAGTCTGAGCCTGGTCTCAAACCTTGGAAAGCCCCAGACTATTGCAGTTTTTGGAGCTGGGTGCCGGTCTGAGCTGTATGGCTGAGGCTAGTGCAGACAAAAAAGTGCAGAACGACAGATGCCGCATCTCTTAATGCAATACTGCCTGTACTGTTGTGCTCTGCTTTTCAAAGGGATGCTTGCACTCCCCTTTCCCTTGAGGTCTCCATGCTGGAGCCTGGTCTGATGGGTCCCCAGCCAGAAGAGAGAGATCTAACCCAGCTCATTCTGTGGGGCTAGGCAGGTCTTGGGGCATGATTGCTGGGATTATTCATTTCATACCATTCAGTGTGAGTGCATTTGTTCCTTTTGCTTCTGTTAAGCCCCTCACTTGGGGTGGAGGAGGAACACTCCCTGAAACAGAGGCCCAGTTCCAGAGAAATATCAATAAATAAACTTGTTTCCTTTGTGTTTGGCTTCCCTGTGGCTGCAGGCCAGGAGCCTGGCTGTCTCGGGGGAGATGGCTGTATTGTTCCCTCAGCTGGCACCTGGGTGGCCTGCCCAGAGATGGAAGGGCTGAGGCCATCTCCCGAGCCAGGCCGCACCCCAGGGCAGGCTGTCGCTGGGCCCTCAGAAAAGGTCCTCTTTTAATTGCATTACTTGTTCCAGTTCATTTCCCCTCCCTGCCAGTCTCCTCAGCGAGCTGCATCCCATCCAGCTCTGCTTAGTCAGCTCACTTGGGGCATGTTATTAACATGCTTCGTTTTGGCAGCCAGGGCTCCGGCAACTCTGCAGCTTGCTTTCTCACAGCAGTGAAGGGGTGTCCAGCTTGGCAGTGCCAGCCTACCGTGCCCTACCAATGGCCCACGGTGCTGGCTGGCCACCTGCCTGCCATACACACATGACTACTGACCTACCACACCCCTCGCTCGCCGTTCCTTGGAGCCCCCAGAGGTGTGCTGGTGCACCCCGACTTCCGCTAAAGGCCGTACACGAGGGGTGTGGAACGGGGAGGTCAAGTGGGGCTGAGCTCCATTAATGCCCCCCTTTTGCACAGGGAAAGGCTGGGGCAAGCCAAGGGGAAAAGGTAAAGCAGTGAGTAACCGGGCCAGGAGAGGAGAAGAGCAAGCTCTGGGTCCTCTCTGACCAGGCCAAGGTCAGAAATAAGGGAGCTGGAAAAGCTGCTGGCCAGGACCAGCTCCTGTGGTGGGCATGGTTTGAAAGCCTTTAAGAGCTGGTACAGTGTGGGCTGAGTCCATGCCAAGAAACACACCCGGGGCAAACAGCCTGAGCGCAGCTGTAGGGACCTGCTCAGGGCTGCAGTAACCCAGCTGTGCTGCCAAATTTCTAGGCTTTAGTTTGGTGCATGGTGAGTCACGGGGTGGGGAAGGAGGTGGAGAACGTGCTGCTTACGGTGGAATGGTGTCGGCATGTCCTGGGGTATCCTTGCCAGATGAGAGGTCCCCCATAAAGCAGCCAGTGCTGTGAGGCCACTCTGGGAGGGTGAAATGGCATTCCTTGTCCCATAGGAGTCCTCTGGGGTGGATGGGCCCCAGCATAGCATGAGTCCCTTCCTCTTTCATAAAGACAGCAGCTGACTGCCTTGACCCTTGGGGCCACTGAGGCCCCCTGTTCTTTCATAAGCTCAGCTCTTCAGAGGATTCAGTCAAGCTTAGATGCTGATGTGACGGGTGCCTTGGAAATGCTGGTGGTCAGTAGGCTGAAAGGGAAATTACACAGCTACATGTAGGGCCTGCAACTCCACTGATGGGAAGCAAGGCAAATGCACCTCAGTGGAGCTATGTGGATTTATCCCAGCTGCGGCTCTGACCCAGGAGTGTGCGGTGACCTCCATTTCTAAAGTTACCCATGCATTCCTGTTATAAGGGTTCTCCTGCAGTTGCCTTGCATTTTTGCAAACTCTCTGGGTCTAGTCCTTGCCTGATGTGGGGATCATTTTTCCTTTATTTATGTTTATGACCAAAATGCTTTGGTTGTTTTCATGTCAGAGGTGAAAGAAAGAAAAGGTTTTGGACTGTTAGCATAGTTCCCCTTTCTGTTGAGCACTGTCCAGAGACAAAGGTTGGCCTGAGGAGTTTACAGTCTAAAAGCACAGAGATTTTGACATTGAAATGTGTCTCATACTGTTAAGTGCTTCCCTCTTCTTGCAGAATGAGAAGGGATTGGATTGTCTTAAGGGGTGTGATGCACCAGACTGGCTGCTGCTTTAGAGCAGCTGTTTTTCTAGTGAAGTGCACTGACCATATCCTTGGCGCCCCAGTCACTAAGAACAGCCCGCAGTGCACTTAGTTATTTTTGTGTTGCCTGTACTGCAACCCCAGCTTAACCCTAGACCCCCGCATCACCCCTCAACTAGGGTCCCTATATCTGTAGGAGTAGGCATCACATTACAGTTATTATAGAGCCAGATCTTTAGTTGGTACAAGTTAAATTAGGTCTATTGACTTCATTGGAATTGCATTGATTTATACCAGCTGAGCATCTAGCCCATAACATTTTTATCTGACTTGCTGTAGTGCCTCGGTGGGTTGGGTCAGAAAATTGAAATCTGGAGTAGGTATTTACAGGGGTTATGAAAATTCACTTAAATGTAGTCCAGTGGGGCCAACCTTTTTGGCAGGTATGCCACAAATTAGCCCCACATTCTCCCTAAGTGCCACTCCAGTTCCTTTCCCTTACTTGATCTGCTGCTCTGCTTTCTGCTTACTGCCCTGTGCTCCCCATCTGATCTGATGCTCAGCTTCCTGCTCTCGGCCTTATCTGCCACTGTGCTGCCTGCCCCCTACCTAATCGGCTATATGCCATACAGAGGCTGCTCATACCACTTGTGGCACCTGTTCTACAGTCTGGACACCCCGATGTAGGCAAATGAAGAGGTGGTAAAGCACAGGCAGTTAGGGCCATGGAGCGAGTGGATTTTGTTTGCAAACCCTCTCCACTCCCTGGATGCAGCACGGCGATGCGGGAGCGGTCCATGCGCAAGTTCTGAACAATGCTTGCGGCTCGTCTTCCCTCTCAGAAGTATGAAGGTGGCTGGAATGAAGTGACTCTAGCCAGGATTTTCCAATGAAAAATTGTAGTTTCTGTAAAATAGCAAGTTCCCACAGGAAGATTTCAATTTTGCCAAATATTCTGGTTTTCCATTGGGAAACTTCAAGGGAACGTTTGGGTTTTGGACGTTGTACAGAGAAAACGACAGGGTCCTCTGGTTCTTGACCCAGTTTGTGTACTTGCTAATGCCACAACATAAATGTGGAGTAAATATGAACCTGAGCACGACTTGGCTTTCAGGAGGCCCTGGATGTCCTGGAGGAGCTGACAGTTTGTACTGAATAAGCCAGGAATACAGCGAACAGAATGGGTAGAGGGACCTCTGTTTGACAGCAGTCTCATTCGCTGCTCAGCCTAGGATATCAGTGAATGGGGCAGGGGCCCTGGGGAAAAAAAGCATGCGGATATATACCCCAGGGGAACATGTAATTAAAGACTGCATCATAATGAACAAGTAAGTCAGAGCTAAGGTTCCAGGGATAGCCTTTATTCTGGCGTTTCTTGACATTTGTGCATGCTTTGCAACTTTAGGATTCCTTTAACACCACTGGGCACATGGAATTTAGATTGGACTGGATGAGGTAGATTTTGGCAATAAATTTATAGCTAGAGTCAGGTTAGTTTTAAATTTGACCGGAACTAGGGCTGGATGAGTGGGAACAGAGAAACTAGTGGCTTGGATACAGTTAGATCTTAAATGTAAATTAGGACCTTTAATACAGTTTTTAAGTTCATTAGTCACAGAGAGGCATAGGGGATTTATGAAATGTGTCCAGGTTGGGTGTAGAACTGGCTGTTTCCTATGGCTGTGCCTACCTCAGCACTATTCCCTTTGGCCAGCAATAGTCCTCTCTGATGGATCCTCTCTGCTTCCCCCTTTCGTGAGGGTTGAAAGGCCTGTTTAGTTAGAGTAGATAGGACCAAACCTTTGTTAGCTTGCTTACAAGAGATGCAGCTGACACCTGAGATTACTAAAGTTCTGCCTTGGAGATGGGCAGATAGAGTGGTATTGCTTGAGTCCTTCCCAAGCTGCTGGCTGTGTCCCAAGTTGCTGATCCTGTGTCTCCTGAGCTGACTACCAGGATCTACTGGAAATTGGAGTGTGGTTGAGTACTAGTACCTTCCACTCCAGTGCACTGGAGCCTGGCTCCAAGACCAGCTCTCATGGCTTATCTCACTGTAGATATCCACACAGGGTAGTAGAGGCTGAGCTCAGATAAGTCCCCGCTCCTGGGGAGTGCCAGCTTGATTCCACGAAGGTCACTTCGAATAACATACTCCCCTTCCTTCATTGCCATAAACACCCCGTGTGCTGCCATCACGCTCACATCTGTTCTTCATCCGTCACAACTTGTCCTTTCAACTCCCACCTCTCACTGGAGTGTTTAGTGGTGGAAGAATGACAATAAAACCCCAGGGAACAGGTCACCGTCTCCCTGTGCTGGGGCCAGCAGTATCAGCATGGCAGTGTGGGAACATGAGCTCAGGTCCCCTTTGATCTGCTACCCCTATCCCACCCAGGTAACTGCTGCACACCAGAGCATGCATGCAGGGGCATGCCCAGGGACAAACAGCAGCAGCACAAATATGTGCTGCTGCTATTTGTCCTCAGGCATGCTCCTGCATGCCTCTCCATGTCTGTGCTCATCAGGATGTGCTTTTATGGTGTGTAAAACCATGCGTTTTCTCAGA
>NW_017729011.1:793451-813039 GCF_001723915.1 Gavialis gangeticus
CTCACTTCACTCTCTCATACCCTCCCTGCCAGGCCTTTCCCAGCCTTTCCCACACCTGACTCTCTTTTTATTTTGTCTTCACTTCCCGTTTTTATCCTTCTTATTGTTTCTTCTGCCCTTCATACCTCAGAGGGCCACATGTGCATAGATCGTACATGTACTGAGAATCACCCTGGGCACTGTTTTACCTTGTCACTGACGATATGCCTTCTTCCTCCGTCTTTAACCTGGAGAAATTAAGAAAGAGCAAGTGACTGGACATTTCCCTCTAGTGCCAGCAATGCCTCTATCTTGCTGTGACATTACTGGGCCAGAGAAGCAGAACAAGAAGGAAGGTACCCATCAAAATTTCACACATGCTGGTTCAATAGGGGAATGGGAATGCATTTGAGGTCAAAAGGAGGGATTTCAAGGCACCGCTTCTGCAAGTCCGCTGGGCCTCCTGAGATTCTCGTGAACGGCTGGGGTTGTGCTCTAGCAACACGTGCACATCATGTTCTGAGTGATGTCTCACGGCAGTTCTAACTGTGGTACAGTCCTAACAGGGGTACTAACTGGCACCCCTGCCTCCCAGCACCTGGCTGCTTTGAAATTCGAAATGTTTCAAAACTTTCAAAACCTTTCAACTGCCCTTGTTTCGTTTCAAAGCTGTTTCAAAGCCCTTCGTTTAGTTTCAATGTCACTGTTCCAAGCTCAAAATGAGTCGAAGCAGCGTCAAAACAAAACAGCCGGCAAAGCTTCACACAGCACTACTGCCAAGGTCCTCAGCAGGAGATTGGGTGTATCTTGTGTAAAGATGGGATTGTTTGTGGCAAACCTCAAGTCCCCTGCTTTTCCTTGTAAAGAGTAAATTCCGGTGTTGTTACACTATACCAGAGGCTCTGTGCTTCTGATCTCCACAAGACTCGTTTCTTCTCCAAGTATGCAAAAGGATTGCATTATGTTCCTAGAGAGCCCACACCAGGCAGTGACAGAACGTATCAGGGCCTCCTGTTTCACTTCATCTCATAGCTGCAGCAGCACACAGACAAGGAAGTCCCATCCTGACTGCAGTAAATACACTGCCAGGGAAGTTGTGGAGGTTTTTAAGAGGAGGCTGGATAAGCATTTGTTAGGAGTAGTGTAGGAATGGCTTCTCTGCATGTATTCAGGGGGGTGGACCAGATGACTCTTGAGGTCCCTCCCAACCCTATGATTCTATGAATTGGAGTGCAGGGCAGGGTCATTTGCTTTATTTTGAGTTGTGCATGAACCCTGGGAGTGTAAGTGAGAAGGCAGGTTCAGTGTGATCCTCTTTCATAGAATCATAGAAAGAAGGACCGGAAGGGACCTGTAAGATCATCAAGATCATTCCCATGCCCTGTTCTGTCTTTGTGGGTATACATGCCTAGAGGCATCTATCTGTCCAGACCTGAGAGCTCAGTGAACAGCATTCACACTCCAACTTGAACATCAGTGACTTTCCTTGATCAGTTCACACCCAAACATTACTAGGTAGTAGATGCCCTGTGTGTGTCTAAGGGAGTAGAGGACTGTAGTAGAGGACTCTTCAAGGTGCTGAAGAGTAAGGACATTCTCTTGCCCTGCCATGCAGACAGCTTCTCTTGAATTCATCTCTTGAATTGTTTTTGGAACTGCTGTGCTGTGGACTGGCCACTGTGTTGATGGTATCAGTCATACTACAGCACTTAAGTGGGACAGCCACATAAAGATGGGTATGTTCCACCTCTTCAAGGCAGATCTTTTCCTGGCAAGGGAGAGCAAAGTTTGCCAGTGCTCTGGTTCATCTAAGAGGGCTGCAAAAGTTAAGATCAGTAGCATCCTTCCTATGTAAGTGTGACTAGGATGGTTGTCCTCTGTGGGCATAGAGATGTATACATGTTCTTGGACTTCCTATCTATGTGTACAGCTAGGATTGTGCTGTGTGCAGAATGCATTTTTTCACTGGGCACATGGGATCAGTGTAGGACTGACGGCAGTGGCTGTCTGGTAACTCCTGTCTCCATTTTCCTGGCTTCCCAAGGGCCCTCCACAGCTCATTACCCCATTGCTGCACCTTGGGGTAACCCCCCTCGCTCTCAGAGAGAGTTCCACTTCCCAGCAGCCCCTGAGATATTTCCATGCCCTGGTCTGTCTGCCAAGGAGAGTGCTGTCCCTGACATGCTGACAGACTCATTATAAGAACTTTAACTTCAAGACTTTATCAGCAGTAAATTCCCATCCTGTCCTCAACTCCCGGGTGTTGACAGCTCCTTCCAGTCCTGTGCATCAAATGCTTGGTGACCCGCCCCTCTCTCTGCTCTCTCCGCTGGACATTAAACTGACACTTGGTGAACCACAGACAAAGTGGGCTCAGTTGTAATAAACACTCCCTTACCAGTGTTTTTCTGGACTCCAAATTTGGGCTGGCCATGCTGGAGATTGGCTATGTACATGGCATGCAGATGCTTCCAGGCCTGGGCAGAGCTGGACCCAGTCTTGTGTCTCAGATTTAATTGGAGCTCTGGACTGAAGTTCAGATCACTTCTTACCTTATCCAGTTCCCCTGCTGTAAAAGAATCCAAGGAATTGGAGTCTCCAGCTGCAGTGGAGCAATGGCCAACAACAACAACAATGGCAGCATACAGGAGCCCTAGCATAGGTAGAGGCAGCCCCTGGCACAGATCCCCAGTGTTGGGAACCTTTGTGGCTTGTGAAGAGCTGGGGCAAGCACTCTACTCTGATCTCTTTGCCAGTCCCAAGCATAGGAGGAAAACTGGAGTCCATTACAGTCTGGCTAATCTCCATCCTTTGCAGTCCTATGGGAAGTGGAGTGTAGGTCAGAGCAACCCTGAAGCTATTTCACTTGTTGATAACGGCACTTCTCATGAGCAAGGTGGCATAGGGCTGATGTTGCAGAGAGGTTGGAGGGGGATTTGCACCTAGTTTCACCATGTGTTGAAGCTTTACTAATAGACCCTCCTGACTGCTTGTTCCTTGTCTTTAGATCTCTTGACTGCTAACCGATCGAGCGTGTTTTTTGGCCACCGGGGGTTCCCGGATTTCCGCTCCCTGTACCTGGATGAATACCGTGATCGGCTCTTCATTGGTGGAAAAGACACACTGTACTCCCTGCGCCTGGATCAGAGCAGCACAGATGCCAAGGAGGTAATGCTGTGTCCCTCATCACAGATGTGAGCACAAGCAAGGTTGCGGGCACACACTTTCTCCTTCTCATACAGCACCCACAGTGTGCGCTGCACCAGTCTGGGCTGGGGTTTAGTGGTGGGGTGTAGGAACCAGTGGCTGGAATACCAAAGGGGCATGGATCAAGACTGATGTGCACTGGCCAATCTCTGAGGAGGCCCTAGCACCAGAATAGTTTTGTGTGGAAGGTTGTGGGTTAGGAAACATGAGCTAGGTGCGTGGGGACCCAGGGTTGGTGGTTGCTGGTCACAGCTGGGATGCATCAGCAAACTATCTGGGGACTCAGAGCTAGAAGAGGAGGCGGACTGCAGGTTGGCACTGAGGCACAGGCAACAACCACCACACTACCTAGGCGATGCCATCACAAATGAAGCCTGCTAGGAGGCCGTCACACATAGTAAAACAGCCCTGTCTCAGAACCGACTTGCTCTTGAGCCTCATCCAGCCTTGTGTTGTTCTTGACAACTGTGTTGACTTGAGGCCTCCCAGCCTTAAGTGTGACTTTTGCCACTTCTGCCAGGGGCCCTCTTCCCACTGGAGCTTTTCCCACGAGGAGCTGTAACCTGAGATGGACAGGAGGCCTCAGTCACTGAGCAGCCATGGGGACCTTCCATGAGTCTGAGACCTTGGGCCAGAAACATGACACCAGTTGGAAATTGGGGGCATGCAAGGGGAGGCTTCCACCCTGGAGGGGATTAGACTGCAATTAAGTGTAATCAGCAGCACGGAAGGACAGGCAGTGTGGCCAGACTGTGAACAATTAATGAAGCCCTTGGGAAGACTCAGCCCCTGAGATTCTTGAGTCAAACATCAAGCCAGCAAAGTCAGTGACAGAAAACAAGCAAGTAGGGAGGGTGAAGGAAGGTGCTGTTGAGATACTGGGAAGGGGAGCGGGGACCAAGCCCCACTGACCCATTGGACGTTTCACGTTAGAATTCAGTGCGGCTTGGATCCCAGCCCAGGCACCGTGCAGCACGTACAGCCAGATCCCACCGCAGCGGTGTTGCAGCTGCTCCCACATTGTGCCTGGGTTTTGGTGGTGAGCTTTGCCAGCACCATGCACCTTTCCCGCTTTCTGTCCCTGCCCTCGCTGGTTTTATGCTGGGTCCAGTAGTGGGTTTTGGGATGGGATTTTCCCAGGTGCTCTGCCTTGCCTGAGCATGCTCCAGAGTCCCACTGCCACTGGGATCACTGGGATCAGAGACAGACCAATGCTGAAGGTACAGTAGGGTGCTGACTGGTTAACTCTCCAGCCCTTCAGCTCTGAGTGCATGCCCAGCCCTTGGGTGCTGCCAGCTTCCCCCTTGGTGCTGCCAGCTTTCCTGCAGGTGGGTGATTTTATAGCCCCAGTTTGAAGTTCCCCTGGTGTTACGGTCTTCTCACTGCTCCTTCCCCTGGGTTTTGTGGTGCTGCTTTGCTGATGTGTGGCCTGTTGGCTGAAATCCCCCTCAGGCCTGAGTGTAAGGGTTTCTTGGCTGTACTTTTTAGGCTGGCCACAGTGTCCCTCAGCCTACTTCCAGCTCTCCTCCAGATCAGATCCTGGGCCATGCCTACCACAGCCTTTGCCCTCCCCTCAGCCCTTGCTCTGTCTCCTAAAGACCTGCTGGCAGGAGGGTTACAAAGCCTGTCTCTAGGTCCACCTCTGCCCAGATTTTCTCCTTTGGATGGGGAAAAACTGAAGAAACACTTCCCATCACTCAAAGTAGAAACTCCTCTCCCTACTCCCCCTAAGAAAGAGGGGGAGGGAGGGTCCCTGAGGTGAGCTGGTGTAATTGGATCTCATTTCCTCCTCTTCCTGTGAGCCGGGGGCTGACAAGAATTGAATTATGAGCTGTAGGCGTCTGCCATTGGCAGCTCAGCTACGTTCACTGTTTTCAACTGTGTTATTAGAACAAATAAATAGCCGCTACCTTATCGCATTGACTCCCTTTAGGTTAAGTGGGCTAAAGGTATTTTTAGAAGGAAGCAGGATTGTTTTAACAGCCCAGAGGCTGTTGTCCCTGCTAATAGACATAAAATAATGCTGATAATTGAACCCCCTACTCCCACCACTGTAGGAGTCCCACCTGATATATTCTGATCCTCTCCTTTCTCATCCAATATGAGGATTCAGCTCTGATTTGCTGCCTTGTGTGTTGGGAATGTGGAGAGCTCCAGTCTGGCTCAAGGGACTCAAGAGTGGTGGGCAGAAGGGCACAGAAGAGGGAGGGTTCCCACCAGAGTTTCACCAACGGACCTGTTCTCCATGAATTTGTCATTCATATCCAAGTGGACTTAATTCACTTTAGCTTAACCTTTCAGAATGAATTAATGTTCTGAATGAGACCAGCTATATGGGAGCATAAAATGATTCATTTTTAATGCTGTTAGCCGACCCCCCTGCGCCAGCTCAAGCCCAGGTGTAAGGGAAGGAGATGGCAGAGGTAAAGTAATCACAGTGCTGGGACATAGTCCATCCTGCCATGCACTGTGTGGCTTCCAGTGAAGAGGTGCAAGGCCTCAATTTCCTGACAGGCAGGTCTCACTCCCTCTCTGGGGCCTGCTCTGGGGAGTATCTGAGTTTGGGCAATGCCTGCAAACATCCACTAAATTGAATTACATGGTGGATTTTTGGTTTTAAGCCTCTGGGGTACATGTACTCCTGGCCCAGCTCAGAAACACATCTGAGCTCTCAAGGGCCGGCAGTGGTGAGAGGAACACAAGCTGACATCTCAATCCCCAACCTGCTGCTTCTCCTCTCAGACAGGAGATGGGAGGGAGGGAGGCTAGCTCAGACCAGAGACAGAACAGTCAGAGTCTGTATCTCTGTGTTGAAATGGCTTGTGACTTGGCTTGGTAACTAGGCTTCCTAGTCCTTGGGTTTGGGGTGGGAAAGGAATCAGAACCAGCAGCTGCCTCTGCTTTCTGTTTGCCCTGCAGACAGCATCCACAGCAGCTTGGAAACACTGTTAGGCTAACATGAGAAGCAGACCAGCCCCCACGGCTTTGGCTCAGTGACATTTTCAGCAGAGGCGAGGGGAGAAGGGAAATTAAAAGTCACTCCCATGTGATGGGTCACTGGGAAGAGGTCGAGGGCTTGTGTACCCAGCCTGCCCTCAATATGAGAGTGGCAGAGGCACCACAGAGGGCTTCAGCAGGCCCAGCAGGGGAGAACACCAATGTGGACTTTGTCAGCTAATATATTCTCGCACAGGCATGCATCAGTATCACATGCTTGTGCACGTGCACATGGACACTTATTTATACATGCACACCAGCAGGCCAACCACCAAATCTCCCTTTCTCTGTCACATACACAAACTTCAACACGCGCACAGTTATCCATATACAGCAGCATACCACCCAGAGTTACTTGCTTGAATACCAACACACTCTTACTCGTTCATGCACTTACACAACATACTGCCTCCCTACCCATGCACTTACAGCCTACATACATGCAGGCACCTGTGTAGAGTGAAAGCATTCATGCTCTTTCTGGCATGCCCTAGACATACACACTCAGAGGCACTCACTGCCTGCACACAGACTCATTCAAATGCATCCAGTCCTTTGTACCGTCCCTGTGCTTAATCACACACCCCTCATACGTGCTGCATACATTCACCCATCTCCCTCAGTGCTCACACATCACACACAAGCCCAGCTCAGACACACACAGGGTAAGTACACACACACTTCAGCTGCAAACCTTAGCCTGTAGCTCAGATTGGTCCTTTACAAGCAGGCAATACAGAATTACAGTACGAGGGTGGGGCTGGCAGATTACGACTCCTGGGTTCTATTTCTGCCTCTGTTACTGACTTATTCTATAGCTTTGGATAAGATATGTCACCTGTGTGGCCCTCAGTTTCTGCATTACAAAATGGAAGTGCTGAAATCCTTCTTTCCGCTTTTGGATAGAAAGCACTGAATAAATGAAACCTGTTGTTTCAATATGGCATTGGCAATGAAACTGCAAACCAGGCAAGGGTTTGCCATAGTTTATCTCAGAACAGTTTATGGGGAGAGGACTAGGCTGGCATCAGGACTGCTGGGTTCTGTTCCAAGCTCTACCACACACCTTATGGATGATTTGGGGTAAATCACAGCCTTACCTTGTCCCTCCGTTTCCCCACCTGTAGAGCAGGGAACAGTGCTACTAATTGATCTTCACAATGCACTTTGACATCTGGAGTGGAAGAATCAAGCATTGGGTTACTCCCCTGGCTTTGCTGCTTACAGCCCTTTCCCAAAGAGGGTTTCCAGGCTGATCATTCCATCTCGGCTTAGCGGTTGTCTTTGCCAGCAGTAGTTTTAGCTTTATTTAGACAAACAGTGAGATGATAAAACATGCTGTTTGTATGAAGCTCCAGAGCAGTGGCCTTGAGGGTGTGAGACCACACAGGAGAACTTGAAAACTCCAATAGATCTGCATGTTCTACAGATCTACATCTAAGAGATCTGCAACCTATAAGTATATAAGGGGTGTGCATCAGGAACTGGGAGAACATCTGTTTCCTAGGGTCACAAACTGCTGGAAGACTGTTTTAGACTGGTGTCACAGGGTACCAAGGGGTGCCTGCTCCTTGGAGAGCAGAAATTGCCTAGCCCGAGGAGCCAGGCAGAGCTTCACAGCTGCAGGTTGCCATGGAAACGAGCTAATGGGGAACTAACCTGCACCCAGACCTGCACCTGCACCCAGTCAGCTGACTGAAAGGAGGCAGAGCCCGGGACACATATAAGCCCCAGAGCAGGACTGGCAGGAGTTAGTTCTCTGGCAGCAGCCAAGGGAAGGAGCTCCTGCAGGGACAAACAACCCAGAGGTGCTGTGGCTGCTTGACATGTGGCTTATATAGCTAATGGGGGCTTCAGGAGCCCATAAGATACCCAGGGCTGGGAGGCATTCTAGGCCGAGGGGGAAGCTTGACTCTCAAAGAGACAGAATATGACCTCCAGGGCCATTGTTATTGTTATGTTGTAGCTCAGGGGCTTGTATTTATGTTATTATTTCTACCGGTAGACCGGGCTGAGGCAACTGGGGAGGAGGAGGCCTCATTGGGGCACACTACAGTGTAGAGCCCCAGCGCCAACAAGGCTGCAGAGAGCCCAGCAATAACAGAAAGCCAAGTTAGGCCAGGACCTCATTACAGGGACAACATCGATATGCCATCTGTGAGGCATGGGATGTGGTAAAGAGATGGTGTTGGAGCCATGCATCTAGCCCATAGGGCTTGGGGTGTCGTGTGAATCACCTACCAAGAGTGGGGCCCATCAAGGGATACAGTGACCCTCAGGATTTAGGGGGATCCATCAGGATCATGACTGAGCTGTAACTCGAGGGTAGCCTTCTTATTTATTATTTATACCAGCAAGACGTGGCAGACAAGACTAGAAGGCTCCCATAAGGCGGAGCCAGTGTGGTCGTAAAATCCTAGGGACATCATCCCTGGGGACCCAGCATCATGACACTGGACATAAGGAAAAACTTTTTACCATCCAAGTCTCCAGAGTCTGGAATAAACTCCCCCCCAGAAGTGATGCAAGCACCTACTCTGGATGCCTTTAAGAAACACTTGGATGCTTATCTTGCTGGGGTGATCTGACCCCAGTTGACTTCCTGCCCCTTGGGCAAGTGGATGGACCCAATGATCTCATGAGGTCTCTTCCAGCCCTAATGTCTATGAAATCTATATTAAAAAAATACTTTATGTCTAGCATTTATCCGTAATTTTCTGCCTGACAGCATCAGTGAGGTCAGTGTAAAGCAAATGGACACATCACTCAGTGGCTAGGGTAAATATCTGCTGGAGGTTCACAAGAAGGGCCAGATCACAGCGCTAGTCACACCTGCACAGAACTGGGCACCCGCCACTGATGTCAGCCGGGTTGGTTCAGGTTTACGGCAAGGCAGTGCAAGTAGAATAGACTGTGGCCCATCAGTGGAGAGGAGGTGGGCTAGAGTAGCTGGAGGAGAGGGGTGCAGGTCAGAACTGCAGCACACTGTGTGGGGTGCCCAACGTTGGAATAGAAGGCATGCTGGATGGCGGGGTGGAGGGGTACTGGCAGGGTGCACTGGAAGCCCAGGGCTGGGATAGGGATAGAGAGACTGAAGCACAAGACTGGGGGACATTTGCAGAGCTGAGAGAGGGGGGAACCCTGCCAGCTCTACTCCTGACTGGGACCAACATTGTGAATCCTTAACCTGATAAGCAATGGGGCACTTGTCAGTGAATGGAAAGGTGCATTTTTAGGGCAGATGAGCTGGGAAGACCTTTTGTTTCTTCAGGCTGCACCAGTTCAGAAATCAGTGCTTATGGGGGAGACCCAGTATCATAGATCTCAGCCATCAGGTTTCCAGGAACAGGACCTAGATTCCCAAGGGGCTAGGCCAGGGGCCAGGATCTTCCCCTCCTCTGAACCCCACCCCCTCATGACGATGCCCAGACTTAAGCTCCTGTCTTATGTTTCAGATTTCCTGGCCACCTCTCCCTGGGCAGAAGGAGGAATGTGTTCGGAAGGGGAAGGACCCAATGGTAAGTCCCCCTTTTCTCTCCTGATGGATTCATTTGGGGCTTCACCTTCTCTTTAGGGACTTATTTACACATGGGGTTCTACTAGCTACTAAAGAAACCAGAGAAGAGGCTGAGTATGTCTTTCCTTTGGATCCCTCCTTGTCTGAGACAGGGAGATAGGAGGGTCCTTTCCTTGTATGAGAAGGTTAGTGACTTCCTTATGGGATTCACCCCCTCACACATACTTTTCTGTCTTAATGGCTGCTGCTCTGGCCTCTCTGTTATACCGTCCCTCACTGTGTGTGCACAAGAGTTCAGGTTATAAGGAGTGGCTACTACTGGGTGTATGCTTTTGAGGAGGTGCATCTATTCAGGTCTTTATCTGGCTTCCATCACTTTATTATGTGAATGCCATACAGAACTTATCTTTGCAACACATTCTGGGGCAGAGTGCAGCTATTACCTCCATGTGATAGATGGGGACCTGAGGCGCAGAGGCTGCCTGTGACTTGGCCAAGGTCCTTGATAGAATCCAGCAGAGCAGAGGATTGAATTCCAGGGCTGAAGCTAGTGCTCTAACCATTGCACCATCCTCCCTGTCTCTATGGGGCTGTGGTTGGGTATTCCTAGCTCTGCCACTGACTCAGGGCAGACCTTTCTGCCTGTCTCTCTTGGTTCCTACATAGTCCCTATCACTGGCCTCTTCACAGACATAAACAAATAGCTCCACACAAGCCCCTTTGAGGCAGAGTAGGATTATTACTCCTGTGTACAGAGGGGAAAACACAATGTGATGAAGTGTCCTACCCAAGGTCACAGGAGCAGCCTGTATTGGACTCAGGAACTGAACACCCGTCCCCGAGTCACAGTCTATTGCCTTAACCATCAAATTGGGAACAGGATTGTTTGGAACCAGAGCCATGCAAAGCCAGCTGTTTGCTTAGTGAATACAGTACACAAACCAGTCCTTGACACCTGACCTGTCTGCACTTACCCTACCACTCTCCTTATGTGCAAGCTGGTGGAAACTGAAATGGCCCATGTCACGACCTGGGCCATCCTCTAGGCAGCAGTATGCCTGGGGAGGTTCCCGGGCTGAGCCATCCCGGGGAGTCCTCTCAGCCATAGGACCCCAAGGAGTTGCATGCTTTGCATCCTTTGGAGGGGTTTGTGTGTGTGCATGTGTAGAAAACAGGGCCTGGTCCAGAGCCTCCTGAGATCAATGGGTCTTTCTATTAACCTGAAAGGTCTTTGGCTCTCAGAGCAGAAAAGGCTGCTGGTGGAAATGCTTTGCTGGACGAGGCATGGCAGATTTCAGTTGCCTGCTCCCCGAACAGTCCCCTGCTTTCAAATAGATATTTTAAAATCATGCTTTGAAACAATAGAGCACTTGAGGGGGGTGGATGCTGTGTTGATGGCCCATCCCGGAATAATTGCTCCCTGGGGCAGTTGTCACTCAGTTCGGCCTCCATATGTTTATTTTGCAAGCTCTCTCCCGCGGATCCAGAGCCTAAAGCGACCGTGCTCTGCTCCCCCATTCTTGCTGTTTAAAAGACTTTTGAAAAGGAAAAATAAACACCACAAGAGGCTCAGAAAACGGCAGTTGGGCTGCAGAGGGTGGCTCAGCCTCTGTGTCCCCAGAGCCGAGGGCTGCTGCCATCCTGGCGGGGCTCATTGTGGTGGAGGTGGTAAGTCCTGGTGTCGACTTCAGGAGACCACAGGAGTCACCGGTAGCTAAAGGTAAACTGAGCTGGCTGGAGGTGATTGATTGTGCTGATGGAGTTGAACATACTTCTTTCTTCCTTATGAACCTCCTGCTCTAATTACCAGGAGCCAAGTGAGTCAGGTGTTTTGTAACCGACATATTTAAAAACATCCACATTTCCTCGGTTTTTCCCCAGAAGCCTCCTTTCGGCTCTCGCATCAAAGCCCTTCCATTGTTCTCCTCCTGCCTCTGCCTAGAACTGACTTTTTTTTCCCTTCATTTTCCTCATATTCCCTGATCATCAATCAACGGTTGGTGTTTTCTTTTCACTGCTGCAGTCCCCGTCCTGGTTTTGCTCTTCTCAACAGCTTCTGGCTGCTGCTGTCCCTCTTGTGTTCAGATTCTTTGACAGAAATGTAACCCATTTTGAGGCCAGCTGTTGACATGCGGGAGAGGGAAGTCTGGAGGGCTGGCTGGGAGAATCTCTGGCAGTTGCAGATCCATATCGACGTGGTTTGAGATCTCCATCTACCTCCCCAGCCCCATCCTTTCTCCTTCCAAATTCTGATCCGCCAGGCTTTCCAGCCTTGCCCTGACTAACCCGTACCCTGCCGCCATAGGAATGCGCACACAGACAAATGTACATGCAAACACAAGGCAGCCCCTGAACGGATATGTTTTAAGAACACACATTGGTTCAGAAGAGAATAAAGGATTTCAGTTGAAGCCAGAGTCCTTTTAGGAGGTGGAAAGGGTCTGGGAGGGGGGGAATACTTAGATAAACGCAATAAAAGATTCTGGTTTGGGTCAGTCTGAGATTAGACCTGAGGTCTCAGCCAGTTCTTTTGTTTCACAAACTTGCTTGCTCACTTCCAGCTGATACAAAGCTTAGGCCATGTGGCTCCATAAGAAAGTCCTCAGGCTACTCACTGGTGTTTCATGGTGTGTTCCCTTGTGCTCAGTACTTCCAGGATATTCCCCATCCCTGAACACATGAAAAGTTTTGGAGTGTGATGTATATTTATTTTCTAATGTAAAAACCAGAGTCCTGATCTGTAGCTGGTCTTCATCAGCATAGCTGCATTGGCTTCAGCTTAGCTCTGACCACTCACATGAGCTGTGGGTCTGACCCAAGGTCTATTCTAGTTGGTTAGTGTGACAGCAGTTGCCCTATATAAATCAGGAGGGCAGGTTGAGGACTGGCCGTTGGCCATTAAGAATTAGAAAATGGGGTTAAGGAGTCTTGCCCGGTCAGGAAGGAATGAAACTATTAGAAGTCTTGCTATTGCCTGTGCTGAGGGCAGGTTTTCACTTTTACCCAAGGAGCCTTGTTTTCCTGGAAGCTTCTGCAGCTTCTCTCTCTTGCACTCATTTCCTTAGGGCTGGTTGATTTAGGAACAATGAATCCTCCATTTAAACAGGAGCTTGGACTAGATGACCCAGGGGGTCCATTCCACCCCTGTGATTCCTTTAGAGGTTCATAAGGAGCCTGAAGGTAGAAAAGTGTCACCAAGTGTAACAGCACATCGGGACAGGTACACAACGCCCGGCCCCCCCTGCCTTTTGGGTAACAAGGAAAAGAGACTTCAGAATGGAGAATACAGGAGCAGAACATGCAATTTTGTTGTAAGTGCTCCTGCTGCTGGGTTTAAGCATTTGTCAGCAATGCCTTTCTACCTGAGAGAAACTCCTTGCTCTCAGCACCCAGATGCAGGGCTAGCAGTAACAGTACCAAGGCTAGTTGTAACACATCTTCTCCATGTTCTGTACCTCGGCCAAAGGAAAACAAGGATTCATCACAGCAGGCAGGTTTAGACAGGGTCATAGAACAACTCCTGCTCCTGCAGAAGACCGTAGAGGTGGGGTGGCTTTTCTTTCTGTAAGTGAATAAGAATGATTGTATGAAGGGCATCAGATCCTCAGGTCTTGCATCCAAGGGTCTGTCTCTATCCCCATTATGAGCTAACTTCTCCAGGGTGCCCCCCAGCACAGTCCTGAAGGGACCCACCCCCATAGCTGGAAGGGGGGAAGAGGTATGTTACTTCTGCTGAAACGATTGCCAGTTTCTAGTGGTTGATGTGAGGCAGATATCTGCATGCTGGGACCTGGACTGGTACAGTCAAGCCAGATCACACGGGCCCCTGAAGATCCATCAGATGGTAACAACAGTGGACTGGATTTGAACCAGTGACCTCAAGTGGAAAAGTCTCCTTCGGCTTTTACCCATTTCCTTAGCCACCTCCTCTTCCAGGTTCAATGAGATTTAAACTGAGGTTCCTGAATAACTCGGAACGATAGGAGCTTAATGTGAATCATAGCAACATGTCCTGAAAGCCAAAATGTCGAGCAACTGCATTTCTCTGCAGGTAAAGGGGAGGCCTTGATGATCCTATTAAACCCTCTCTGCCCAACTTCCGAGCAGCTGGGGCCACGTCCCACCCAGCCCTGGCACACACTGTGTAGACTGCACACCACAGGGCCCAGGATCTCCACTTCACCCTACACCATAGGCCTCCCTGCTGTGCCATGCTGCACAGAGTCCCATCCCCCCTGAACCTCCAGGCCACAGGCTCCCTGAGTTGCAAGGGCCAAGCTGTGACTTCCCACCTCCAGGGGCTAGAGCAGGAAGCAGAAGCTGGAGGAAGGAGGGGGAGCCTGGAGACCCTGGTGATAACAGCTGGAGGGGGATAGGGGAGCAGCTGTGAATTAACACCCTGAAAACCACATGAGGCCTGAGGGTCACCAGTTGAACAGCCCTGTGTTAAACCATAATGGGCAAAGGGGATTGTGGCTGGTGCTTTCAGCGGAAGCCTAAATGAGTTAGGACCTAACGCTGCTCATGAATTGAGAATGGCAGTGAGATTAAAGAGTAGGCATTTGTGACAGGACTTAGGAAGACCTCAGAGCTTCACAAAGCATGTGGGAGCTGTAGGGATTCAGCAGCTCCATAGATGAGGAACTCGTATAGGAATACTTGACTCCCCACTGAACTGATGCATCTTTCCTCCGAGAGCGTGTCCAATCCCTTTTTTGGCATCTGGCTACATGTCAGCTTCCACAACAACTTGAGGCAGTGAGCGCCACACTTGAGTTGGACACTGCATGAAAAAGAACTTTCTTTGGTTAGTTTTAAACTTACTACCTACTAGTTTCATTTTGTGACCACTAGTTCTAAGACTGAGAGAGATTAGCAAATAATAAATCCCTTTTTACTTTCTTTTCACCATTTAGTGTTTTGTAAACCCTTATCAGGTCCCCCCTTAAGCTCTATTTTCTAAACTGAATAGGCCTAGCCTCTCAGTGGAGAAGGCTTATTCTTCTTTAGCTACTCTGCATTAAGTGTCGCTGTGCCTGCAATGAGCCTGCAGTAAATGACAGCTAAACCAGGCCAGTGTAGCCCGGTTTCATTCAGTAGTGTGCTGCCTTGGTTTAGCTCTCACTTCAAGGTATGAGTGCACACATGGATGGTTACTGCAAAGCAGCTAGGACATGGTAAGTGCTTACTTACCACTGTTACTTGCAGGAGAAAGGTAGTTCCTGGTATTAGGATTGCACGGAATTACCACAGGAGTCACCTGTAAGGAGAGTTGCAACTAGCAACATTTGGGACCAGTTGGTCTAGTATATGCTGCCTGGCATGATGAAGCAGGGAGAAGCTGGAGGAGAGACAAGGCTGTGCTATCAGAGAAAATGACCGATCACTTCTCTGCAGAGCGGCAGAGTTGGTTCTTCCTGAGCTGAGCATGATGAATAGATACTTGGAGCCTTCAGAGGAAGCTCTGACAGTCCCCTTGCTCTTGCTGCCCTTATCAGCCAGGGGATCACTGCTCCGGAAAGGGAGCAATTAATTCAGGTCAGTCATGAAAAGCCATTTATCTTCCTGCCCTGTGTAACTAACCGGCCTCCCCTTTAAATGACTAATTTGTCCAGAAGAAGGCCCTGTGTGTCCGTCTGTCCGTCTCCTTTACTTCCTGCCTTTGTTTGCCCCATTCCCCTTCTCCAAAAAAAGCTCCGTGGGAGCGGGAGTGAGCACCACTCTGAGGAGTCTGGCTGTGTGTCTGTGTGACGTGGATGGCACCAGCCCTTGGGGGAAGGTGACCCCTGGTTTCCGGGCTGTGGCATGAGAACTTTCCTGCTTGTTTAATGAGGACTGGCTAGTGGACAGGGAGCACGCAGGAAAATACCCCATGCTTGTCACCCACAGTAGTACCTTGAGCTTAATGCAGCTGTGCTCTGACCTCGCAGAGATCATTGTCATTAGGGAGAGTTCACCTCATTAGGAAGTACGGGAGAGTTCTTCAAGGAGGTGTCAGTGTGGACCCTATAGCAGGTGTGCTCATTCAAAGCAGTTTCCATTGGGTCTGCACATGCACATGCACAATGTGCCACCATATGTGTTTCTGTGCCTAGAGGAAAAAGGGTGGGGCTGCCCCAACCTCCTGTCCTTTCCCCGGCAATTGGGTCCACACTGATGCCATATGTAAGTAATCGGTCTCTAGTTTCCCTCCCCCCATGGTCTTAGCTTTTATGATAGTCTCTGGCTTTTTGCCTGTTCTGGTCCCCCTGTGAGCTATACTGAAGAATAGGTGCATTGGGATTAGAATTTGCCTTGTAGCCATCCCAAGGTGTGGTGGATACTTCTCATGCTGTGATCTCAGCCTGTGTAACTAACCTTAGGATAAACCCAAGCCCCCAGCACAATGTTAAGACCCTCCCTTTTTCACAGCTGTCTCACCAAAGCCTCCATATTGAAGCAAGAGAGCAGCCCAGTTTCACTCAGACTGGGAGACAGACATTCAGGCCTGGAACTGTGGAAGTGGCTTGAAATTTCGGGATGGAGTAGAAGCTGGGTCTCTAAGTTGGCTGTTTTCCTGACTTGATACACAGGGGCAGCATCCTCAGCCTGTGTAGCTTAGCCAGGCTATAATGAAGTCCACAGAGCTTACTGATAGCTGAGAATCTGGCCCATAGCCTTCACATGTGTGGTGCTCATCCAGGAGTCAGGCTCAGCCACTCCCTCCTGGGTACCACTGGGTCAGAATGAATCCTGTATCTCTGCACCTTGCCTCTTTCTTCTGGGTGCAGCCTCCAATGAACTAAGATAATGTGGTCTCTGCTGCTTCTCTGAGCTAATACAGGAAGCTGCTGCACAAAGCAATATGAAGACCTCATTTCCTGGCCAGGGACAATGCAGTGGGATGGGGGACTGACAGGGGCTGCTGCTGGGGAAGCAGCCGCTTGGACTGGAGTTGCAGGGAATAGGCTACGTGCCAAGCAGCCATAAAGGGAATATAACTGTGTTGCCTGCCCCAGCGCCAATGCAAGAACCTGCAGCTGAGAGCAATGAGACTCCCACTGCCTCCGTGGAGGTAATGCAGTGAACAGAGAAGATATGTCCTCAGAGAAGGGGAGGGAATTGCATGAGCTGAGCTGCTGTTGGAAGAATGTGCCCCAAAGGAATTGTATTGTTCTACGTACTGTATGTGAAGGAACAAGGCGAGGGACATTAATGGTGTCACTGCAGAGAGCTCAGTGCAGCAAAAGAAACCCCCACCTGGTTTCACGACTAGGAGCACATATTGCTTCCTGCTATTGTGTCCAAGAGCCAGGGACCGGCCTTTCACTGCCTGCCTCAGCCCAACCCAAATTGACTTGCTGGGAAAACCCAGTGCAAAGGGAACTTTTGCTGAACGCTTTGGATGAAAGCATGAGAGTAGCGAAGGGTTTGTTTCATTTACGGAGCTGTTCTGTTCCACAGATGTACGATACTATGACTCACGTACGTCTGGACTCTGTTCTTTAGAAACCCTGGGTAAACTCCTGGCTGCAGTTGAATGGAGAGCAGAGAGCCAATACCGTGTGCTGCTAACTCATACACCAGCTGTTCACTGATCAGTTGTGCATATACGCATGCATGTGAGTGTGTATGTGTATACAGTATTGCCATCCCCAGATGTTCAAAACCCATGAGCCAACCCCCAAAATATTATGAGATTTCCTGAAATATTATGAGGGGGCTTAGAAATAATGCCGTTTGAGTCCTTGTCTGTTGTTCTGATTTTTGACCCTTAAGAGTACCATCATGTTGCATTCCCAAACTTTTCTCCACAACCTTGAGAGCCAGAAAGGAAAGCTGAGATTCTCTTACAATCACTTGGCTCCAGGGCCTGGGCCTTCAAGAGAAACAAGATATATGGTGAGATTTGCAGTAAAACTGAGAAGGTTGGCAATGCTGCAGTGGTAAGACTTGACTTAGAGGAGCTGAATGATGTAATGGATTACTCTTTGTTATACATTGCTGAGGCACCCGCTGCTTTGTAGTCCAGGCTCCATCACACATGCTCAGAGGAATGTTGGACCTCTTGGCAAACAGCATAGATATCCCTAGCTTTCCTGCTCACTGACAAAGGCATGCACAAGATGCGCCCCCCCCATCCCTCCCACTCAATCTCCACTGTGTTTCTTCCAGACCGAATGTGCCAACTACATCCGCACTCTTCATCCTTTCAACCGGACACACCTGCTTGCCTGTGGCACAGGGGCCTTCCATCCAGTCTGCGCCTTCATCTACGTGGGACACCGTGGGGAGGTAGGAGAGCACCAACAGAAGCTGGCACGAGCCACATGCCACTGCATCACATCTCCATTTCCCTCCACAAATCTTCACTTGCACTTCTTAGCAGCCCTCTGCACCCATACAACAGGCAGTCCATGGATGGCGGGGATCCATGACCCAGGTGGCCAGAGTGGATCCATGTATGATGCTTGTCTCATGCACTGCTAACCATGTGCCCAGCACTGAGAGCCATTCCACACCCAGCAAGCCCAGGCCTAGCACTGGATGAAGGAGACGCAAGCAGCTCCTTGCAGTGAGATCCTGTCCCCAGATTTGTGCCAAGCCTCTATTTCCCCACCTTTGGGCATTTCTGAATTTCCATCTGGATCCATCAGCCTTGCTCCTTCCCCTCACCCTCCTCAGTGCTGGCTTCCTCCTGGGTGGTATTACTTTCCTCACCCTTTGCCTGGGCTGGGGCCATAAGTCAGCGTGGCCTTCATAAGAAGGCCTTGCTGCCTCTCTGTAACTTCCTTCTACCCCAGAGGCTTGAGTCTCCCTTATTCAGAAAGGAGGAGAAAGAGCCCTTTCAACCAAGCTGTGTGTCATAATGACAGGGACCATCCTGGTCTGTCCTTGTGCCCCCTTACACTATGTGCACCACCCACAGATACCTCAGCTCTTGACACTGGGAGCAGCAGGACACAATCAGGGCCCTGTTAGTGGTGATGTCTGCATCTAGCAGGTCCTGCTGTGGCCCTGGTTTCTGGTCTTGGAGGGTACTTGTGTCACTGTGGGAGCTCGGGGCCATTCCTGTCTAGCAGAGAGCCACACCACATGCCTGAAGGGGTTGCTTTGTACCCCCACATGGGGCGAGAGACAGACTGGAGACCAGAGCTGAACATCAGCATTGCTGGGGAGGAAGGAGAAGGCATCTGCACAACTCTGAGCCTGGCTGTTAAAATGCATTCTGACTGCTGGCAGGGCCTGAAACCCTAGCTTCCCATAAATAACGAAACGTGTCATAATTGGAGACATTTCTTTGCAGGAGGAGGGGGAGAACAGCCCTCAGGATGTGTGAGGCCAGATCCTTAGCTAGTGTCAACCAGCACAGCTTGGGAGTGTGGCTGATTCACCTCAGTTGAGGATCTCACTGCGGTGCTTGAGCTATTTAATTCTCCTACAAAACCAGGGCTGAGGGCCTCAGGCAGGAAGCTGGGTACACAGAAGGAACATTTCATTCTAAAGACCATATATTTTTTTCCCCCTTTCTGGCTGCATTTTCTCTATGTTTATTCCAGACCAGTGCTCCCTCTGAGCCCCAGCTGCGCCTTCTTAAAGGCTTGTTCTCACATGTCACTGAAAACCCAATTTACCACACTTAAAAGAGGAGGTTGAAAAAGAATTCAGCTGCAGAGTATCCCCCAGCCAGGCTCTGAGCGCAGGGAGAAAAGCATGCCGTCACATGGCATTCAGTACTGCCATGGAAAATGCCCAGATTACAAACAATAGACAGCTCCTCCAGTAGCCCAGAGCCCCTTGGCACAAAGTCAAAAATGTTGATAGAAGAGCACGTGCCTATTTCTAGGGCCAGAAGTGCTGCATTTCCCTATCCCATCCCTGGTAACGTGAATGTGACCTCTGTGGAGG
>NW_017729011.1:818039-820117 GCF_001723915.1 Gavialis gangeticus
TGATAGAAGAGCACGTGCCTATTTCTAGGGCCAGAAGTGCTGCATTTCCCTATCCCATCCCTGGTAACGTGAATGTGACCTCTGTAGAGGTGAGCTCCAGGCTCACCACCCATTTCACATAACTAGCCCTGGTTTAGGCTTGGGCTTCTGGCATGGGCCTAGAATCTCCAACCAAGATCTCCCACCCAGCTTGTTCATTGCCTAGTGGCATTACTTTATTGCCTCACCTGTAATCTGTATTCCTCTTCTTCCCAGCACATGTTAAGCCTGGATCCCACAAGTGTGGAGAATGGGCGCGGCAAGTGTCCACATGAACCCAACAGGGCATTTGCAAGCACCTTTACAGGTAGGTGTTATGCTCCATCAGCAAGTGACTCAGACCCTGCAAGGCCAAGTGCCCTAGTAAGATCATGCATTAACCCAAGGTCAGTCAGCTCCCCTCTGCCTGAGGGCATATTGGGGAGAGGTTGTTGGTGGAGACTATTTCCCAGTGAGATTGTTTTAGGGTCAGAGAGCTTTGACCACAGCCATACTTCACAAGGCCCAGAGCACATTGGATCTGGGATCCCTTAGCGATGGTTAATAACCTCCACCCTGCCTGGAGCTGTATCTAGAGTCTGTGCAGGGGGGTGGGCACAAAAATACAGTTCAGGTTCTTTCCCTTTGAGGCACTTCTGCTGTATTTTTGTCCATGGCTGACAAATGAACTGGATTGCTGACGCCAGTAGAAGGTTCCCTTTCCTGTCAGGCCATAGACCTCCTCATGATAGTACATGTACATAGAGCCCAGTTTTTACTGGCGGTGCCACCCTCCTTTCCATGATGGGTTTGCCATGGGCAGGAGCAGGCCGCAGGGTTTACTTTCTTTCTGGGGTTTTCTCCCCAGGTGGAGAGCTGTATACAGGTCTCACGGCAGACTTCCTGGGCCGGGACTCGGTGATCTTCCGCAGCATGGGGGCCCGCTCTGCTCTGCGCACTGAGATGGATCAGCAGCTGCTCAATGGTATTAGCATCTTCCATTTGACTTTGCCCATGGGATCCATGCTGGCAATGTGCCATGAGCTTGAAGCAATGGGCCACTGGCATTTATTGGAGCAATGAACAGCCACACTCTTCAACATAACTCCAATGTGCAGTACTTATCTAGAGATCCAAATAGAAGGACACAGTGTGGCTGACTGTCAGGGTGGGGAAGGGGATTAGTCCAGGAGTGGGGGGAAGGACAGTGGTGGAGAGGCAGAGACTTGGGTAGTCCTGAATGTAAAAAGTTGTGGTACCACCCTCCCCACAGAGATGTGGCCCATGCAATGAAATGTGATTGAATAGGATGGCGCTCCTGGCCCTTGGACTTGCTTATGACTGTGTCCTGTTTCTTACTCCAGCCACAGCATGCAGGAGGTCTCTCGGCAACTGTGCTAACACATAGGCCAACCTTGAGGGCAGTTGTTTCTGAGTGTCTGCCTTGTTCAGAGCTGGACAGAGCTGAAGTTGTTCTTGGAGTGTCATTGTTATAAGTCCTGGTGTTTCTCTGTCTCACACAGACCCAAAGTTCGTGGCTGCCTACTTGATCCCTGACAATGATGACCGGGACAATGACAAGGTCTACTTCTTCTTCACCGAGAAGGTGGCAGAGTCGGATGGCAAAGGCCGTGCCATCTTTAGCCGCATTGGGCGAGTCTGTGTGGTGAGGTCATGGGGGGGGGCTGTGGCGGTAACACTGAGTAAGCTATCCCAAGGAGCACTGAGTGTGGAGAGTTCAGGGGCTTTCTGGACACCCACCTTCTCCTGTTCCCTCCATCTTCCAACAAACAATTGCCTTTTTGAAAAATGAAAATCCTCACAGAAAGCTTATGTTTTCTGGAAAAGAAATGTTTTTTTTTTCGATGAGAAACTGAACACTTGAAAACCAAACACTTTGATTCTGAAAGGCTGCCATGATGCCTCCTGTGCTTTGGTACCAATCACATACCAGGCAGGTTCTGCCACAGCTCCTCTGGAGGTGCATGAAGCAGCTCCTGTGCTACCGGAAAGGGGAGTATCGAGAGCCTCCCTTATCCCCCTGCATGGACTGCTCAGCA
>NW_017729011.1:825117-825435 GCF_001723915.1 Gavialis gangeticus
AGGGGAGCATCGAGAGCCTCCCTTATCCCCCTGCATGGACTGCTCAGCACAGGCTCTCAGTCCTGTTGGATTGTCCTTCTCTTTTGTGTGCCAGTGGGTGTGCAGCAGGTGAAGCTGGCTACCTAGGAAGCTATGCCAGCAGGCAGGCAGGTGTACCTATAACACAAGAGTCTCATCAGCTTCCATGCTGAAGCTGCTGGAGAGGCAGCCCAGGACAGATTTCCAGTGCTTCATGCATTGCTGCTCAGGAAACAAGCTGCAGCAGCTGGTCTTTGGCTCTGGAGCTGTGCCTTCCAAACAAAGCTCTCCCTGAGAGCA
>NW_017729011.1:830435-832191 GCF_001723915.1 Gavialis gangeticus
TGCAGCGGCTGGTCTTTGGCTCTGGAGCTGTGCCTTCCAAACAAAGCTCTCCCTGAGAGCATCATAGCTGGTGACCAGACTAGCCATGGGCTGCTGATCCTAAACCCACAGCCTCGTCTTGTTGACTTTGGGGGCTGCCGATCAGGCTTTTCAGGACTTGGCCTTGAAATTGGAGCTGCTTCTTCCTTCCCTTTGGTTTCTGGAGTGAAATGTCTGAAGGTTGTTTGGCATTCAGCGTGTTTGCTAAGCTCTTCGAATCAAGGCCTCACAGGCCACATCTCCCATTCTCAAAAGCCACATAAATCTCTCTGGACTGCAAACATCTCTCCCAGCCCGAGTGAGAAAAATGAACTGTTTTATGGGCCTTTAATGTGGTTGGCACAAAACCCTACTGAAACCTTTGATGAAGAACTTGGGGATTTAAGACTGACATGCAAAGCAGGGGCCTTCCAGTTTCCCAACCAGGCCCATCCCACCTCCCCTTTTCTTCCTCTTCTTTTAAGTCAAAGATTTCTCCTTCCTACCTGATTTTGGATGCAGTTTTGTTTCCAAAAGTGTCCAGTGGTGCAGTCATGTCACTGGGGTGCTTTTATGTTTTACTAAGTGACTTTAGCCGGGTTCAGGTGGGAAACAAAGCCAGATCTTGGCCACATTATCTCCCTCAGCCATGCTGGAATTTTCTGAGTCTTGGTCACCCCCTTGCAGAGCCATGGCAGGTCTGAGAGCATCTTTTACACACAGAGTCTTGTAGAGACCTGGTTCTTTTTCCAGTGTAGGTTGGGAAGCAGAACAAAGAATTTGGAGTCACCTCTGAGGATGTCTGGCTATGAACAGCTGAGTGCACAACCACCTCATGAATAAACCTGAGAGTCTTTGTACCCATCTCTTGTCTTGCCTTGTAGCATCTCTCCCTTTGTTCCAAAGCTGGTAGCTCCCAGGAAGCCCACTGATGAGAGCAGTGGGCCACTTCCACCTGAGAATGGCTTATGCCACCCAAGCACCCTTTGTCATGTCCTGCCATTGGTGAATGGAGCTTGCATATAGAAAGAGCCAGCATTTCCCTCTCTTGATCCCCAGCTGGGTCTCAGACATAGTGACTTTTAGCATCATAGTAATGGTAAAAATCTGGCTTTTTATGGTCACTTTCCCAGTTTTTTCCAACAAGCAAGATGTTGGGATTCTTTTTCAGAGGGAGATAGAAGAGAGGGTGACTTTGTGCATTGCTGATGGGTTTGAATCTTCTCTGGTCTGTGTAAAACATGACAAGGAGACATGACAGCTTTCCTCTGGTATTTCTGGTGGTGAGAATTTTGGAGAGCTCTACTCTGGATTTGGGAGAAGGAGGGTGAACTTGGGAAGGGAATAAAAAGAGAGCAGATCAGGCACCATCCCAAGGGGATTCCTACTTGGACACACAGTGCATCAGTGCATCTTGCAGCAGAGCGGAGGCCCGTGTCCCTGAGTGCGTGTTGGAATCTCAAAGGCTGACCCCTGCCTCTCCCTGGGAACCCTTGGCTGTTGTTTGGACAGGATGGCTCCAGTGTTTCAGCATAAGGAAGATGTCAAGTTCATGCATCTTCCTGGCCTAAGGGACCAACAGCTGTTATGTTCACAGCTGCAGTGACATCACTCAATTAAATGTAGTGATGGATGAGCTTCACTGCAATGTGTCACCAGGCCTCCTCGGGACCGTTGCCTCTATGCAGCACTAGCACGCAAACCTGACAGCATTAATCCCTCACAAACCCTGGGGACA
>NW_017729011.1:837191-850111 GCF_001723915.1 Gavialis gangeticus
TTGGAATCTCGAAGGCTGACCCCTGCCTCTCCCTGGGAACCCTTGGCTGTTGTTTGGACAGGATGGCTCCAGTGTTTCAGCATAAGGAAGATGTCAAGTTCATGCATCTTCCTGGCCTAAGGGACCAACAGCTGTTATGTTCACAGCTGCAGTGACATCACTCAATTAAATGTAGTGATGGATGAGCTTCACTGCAATGTGTCACCAGGCCTCCTCGGGACCGTTGCCTCTATGCAGCACTAGCACGCAAACCTGACAGCATTAATCCCTCACAAACCCTGGGGACATAGATCTAAACCAAACACCAAGGCTTGGCCAGCTGGCAAAGCTAAAGCAATCCTTGGTCTTACAGTCTGTACTGATTCATGAGTCTCAGTATCAGGGACCATTAGCAGACCTGCGTATTTTCTTGGATTAGCCTCATAGTTGCTCTGAATCACCTTGGTCAGTTATGACAAATCTTATGTCTTGCTGTGATCAGTTAGATGCTTGAAGAGGAGCTGGAGTCTCTGACCTCCCTGGCCTTGGAGGAAAGATCCCTGCCCTTCTCTGCCATCCATATGAAACCCATTCAAGTCTGTTAGCAATGTGGGGCAGGAGTGGAGTATGGGCTCTGGGAAGCCTGGGGAAGGCACTGTGATAGAGCTGGCACAGCACCTGGAAGGCAGTGACTCAACTCTCAGCCCCATCATTCACAAGCAGGAGTTAGCAGGCCCCAGAGATCCCAGGAGGGCAGGAGAGAAACATCTTTCAAGAGATATCATGGCAGCCTCTGCAGTTGCTCAGTGTGGGGGCCACTGCCTTGGAACAGGCTCTGGGCAGTGTGTGCCTGTGCAGAGAAAGGAGAATCCCCACAGACAAATGCTGCCAGCCACAAGCTCCCTGCTGTCACCTGAACCCCAGAAATTACCACAGCAACAAAGAGGTTATGTGTTGGTTATTTATTGGCTGCTACTTAGAAAGGAACTCTGTGTGAGAAGCTGGAGGGGAGAGCAAGAACTCCCCCTCTCCCCCCCAGCTTCCAGCAGGGGCCCCTTGCTGACTGAGATCAAGGAGGGTCTTTGCTTGCTGTCAGGAGCAAAGCCTCACTATATGCTATTTACCATACCCTGGACATAGGGAACCCATGGGCACAATGGTGGGTGAATCTTCCCTAGTGAGCAGCGAGGCCCCAGGGGTCAGTGCTCTGCCCTCCCACCACTGTGCATCCAGGACTCCATCCTCTGCTGTATTGAGCTAATGCTCCCAGCTAAGTGTGGCGGAGAAGCATCTCTGAGCTGCAGTTTTCTCTCCCCTAATCCTTGGGCTGGATCAGCTCCAGGAACAAAGTTAGAGGTGCCACTTGGCTCCTGCAGAGAAGAACATTCCTCTGTCCCCATCACTGTAATGTCTACAGCCAGCTGTGCCTTAAGGGTGGAGGAGAGGACAAGTGATTCCTGGACTAGGTGCAATCCCCAGCTACCGTTTGAGGGCAGCTTCAAGTCCATTTTGTAAATCCATAGTGTCTCCAGGAGGGTTTAGCTTGGGCCAAGCCTCTGACCCTGACATTCAAACGTGGCAGAGGCCACTAGTCAAATTACTTGGCCAGGCTGCTTTCAGTTCATCCGTATCTTTGAGACAATCTCTGCTGGAATTGCAAGAGGTGGAGTCTGTAGGTCCAGACTGAACTGCATTGAAACAGTTGTGTAGAAAGCCTAGGACTGGAGTAGGAAGGGGATCTGGATCAGGAGTGAGAGACACTGGCAGAGAGATCTAGGGTATCAGCTAGAGCAGCTGGGTGCTTTAGATCAGGACAGGTATGTGAGTGAAGTTAGCCCAATGCTCCAAGCCTGGCACTAGCCAGGATTGGTCTGCATTCACACACACACCACGTAGCCCCATGGCACAAAGCCTCTACATGTGACTAACAGCAGTGGTTCCAGTTCTTTTCTGTGTGACTTAGGGATGGAGAAACAGAGGCAAGCTGTCCATTTCTGGGAGCCGGACTGAAAAAGGCACGCTTTCCAAAGTGGCCATGGATTTTTAGTGTCTCTCGGGGTCTCATTGGGAGAGTCAGTGCACTAGATCAATCTCCCCCAGTCAGTAACAACATCCATGAGTCCCAGCCAGATTCATTTCCTGAAGGGGTGAAGCAGCACTGTCCCAGCCTTGCAGGCAGCACCACCCTGTGAGCTTCATGTCAAGCAGAGTCCTTTCTTCTCCTTCCAGAACGATGCAGGGGGCCAGAGAGTCCTGGTCAACAAGTGGAGCACCTTCAACAAAGCCCGGCTGGTGTGCTCTGTTCCTGGTCCTGATGGGATAGACACTTACTTTGATGATCTGGGTAAGACGAGCTTCCACCCCCTTCTCATATGGCTCTGAGACTTGGCATGTCTGGCCTGAGGTGGGTGTGTGGAGGGGAGTGGTTTGAACCTCCCTGGTGACCCTGTGTTCAATGTCATAGAGGACATCTTCCTACTGTGGACCAAAGATGGGAAGAGCCCAGAGATCTATGCTCTCTTCAGCACCATCAGGTAACAGCTCACAGCCCATATGTCCTCTTATTTTCTGTAATACTGCAACAACTCTTCTCCTGCTGCCATGAAAAATTAGCAGCAGACCCTCTAATCAAGTCCATAACTCTAACCCTACTCTTCTTTTCCCCTGTTGCTCTCTTTTATTCTTATTTTGCAATAGCATTTAGAGGTTACACTCTCTTTGTGCTAAGTGCAGTACAAACACCACCCAAAGGTGGTCTCAGTTCCAACATGCTGATCATTTAAGCAGTAATGAAATTATTTAGTCTCATAATTATATCATGTGGTAGGAGGTGAACTGCATGAGGCTAACAATCAATACTGAGTTGTTTGGGGTATACTAAGACAAATCCTCAGGGGGATAAATAAGCATAACATGTGGTATTCCTAAATGTATTCATATGTGTTAGGATAATATAGTAGCACTAATTCCAAGATAGCATAATAGCTTCATACTCTGGCATTTAAAGCAGTAACAGAGTGCTGGCAGAAAGTGCTATGTGACTGGCTTTGAAGGAGCGTAGTTATTAACATAATCTGGAGCAAGATGGATATAGATACAGTCGGTATATTAACAGCTGTCTCAAATTAAATGCATAACATCTTCCAGACCAGTCTTTTTGTGAGCTGAGATAGAAAACATGTCTGTTGGTAAGTGTGCTTTGTGGGTCAGAGTTAAGGCTATTGTTTAGATACTTGGTATTAATATCGCCAGGCCCAGGTTTGTGTTTGTGTCAGGGTATTTGACTCTTTATTCAAGTTACTTTATTGTTTCCTTGCCTTTTGATAGCTAAGATTCTTGTATTTAAGCCTATAACACTGAGTAGATAGATGTATTTTCACTAATGTTTTTGTTATGTTCTCAGCTAGCATTAATTGTACTTAATCCCTGTTCATCTGGGGCAGTGCAATCGATCTGAGGAGTTTGAGAGTCACATATCAGTTCCTCATCGTTGCCTGGGAGCTGGTGACTGAGTCCTAGCCCTCTAGGATGTTAATTTCCCCGTGACTTCCAGTTTGCTTTTGGTGTAATACCTTTCGATGCCCCTGTTCCCTTGGGCTCATCCCCTAGTGCTGCTCACAGAATGATTGCCTAAAGCTGGGCACAAAATTAACCACCCTTCCCCACAATGGGGCCTGACTGGGGCACCCTTTCTCCTTTCAGCAATGTATTCCAAGGCTTTGCCATCTGTGTGTATCGCATGGCAGACATCTGGGAGGTCTTCAATGGGCCCTTTGCCCATAAAGATGGCCCTGATCACCAGTGGGCTGCCTATGAGGGCAAGGTGCCATACCCCAGGCCTGGAGTTGTAAGTAATTCATATTCTTGTTTGGAGAACAGTTGGAGGGGACTGGCCTTGTCAGAGGCTGGGCTAGTTGTGCACACAGTCATTACAGGTCATTATAGCTTCATTGTCTTGGAGAGGTGGGCTGCCACTTTGCACATGACACCAGCAGGGGTTGGTGGCAGCCTCATGACTCAAACTTTTCAGCAGTTGTTCTCTTGGGGACCATCATCAGGGTCCATTTCTGGAGGTCATATCCATTCTGGGGTATTTCATGGAGGCCAGTGAGCTATTCCAGGCTTAGGGAAGCAGCATTTGTCCAGCCCCCAGTATCATACTTTTTCATCCAAGATAACAACGCTGGGTAGAGCCTTGCCCCGCCACCCATCCCTGGTCTGTGTCCATGGTTGGATAAGAGAAGAGGAAATAGCACAGCAGGACTGGCATGGGGGAAGCTAGCAGGATGGATCTGATACAACAGGCTTCCACCTGGGCTGCCAGGAGAATGGATCTGAGCTGAAAATCTGCTGAAGCCCAGGTGACATCCTGAAGTGAAGATCCCAAAGCCCTTGTTATAGCACAGCAGGTGGCTCTTGAGCACTGGGATAACAAGGTTGGAAGTGGGTTCTCTTGCTGTAGCAAATTTAGTGTCAGGGGCAAAAACAACAGGATGAAATGCTGTCTCTCTTGCTTTGTGCCAGTGTCCCAGCAAGACCACCAACCAGCCCCGTCGGCAGTATGGCACCACCAAGGACTACCCTGATGAGGTGCTGCACTTTGCCCGTGCTCACCCTCTGATGTACAAGCCTGTGTATCCAGTGCACCGCCAGCCTGTGCTGGTGAAAACCAACCTGCAACACCGGCTGCATCAGATCGTAGTGGATCGAGTGGAAGCAGAGGATGGGCAGTATGATGTCATGTTCCTGGGGACAGGTGGGCCACAGAGTGGAAGAAGATTTCCTGGGGCCTTGGCAATGCCAGCCATTCTCTGCTACATCTCCCCAAGCATGTCCCCTCTGGGTTTTCCTTCTCTGGGTAGTTCAGCTGCTGCTCAGAGCAGTTCTAATCAACATGGGGTTTAAAATGGTGGGAGAGGCCTATCTACACCAGGGCTGCCAACACTGCTAAGTCTGATGGGGTTTAACCCTGGTGGGATGGCTGAATAGAGCGGAAATAGTCTCCTGGCTCTAAGGTCCATTTTGGAATAAAACTCATTTTTTCATTAATAATATTTCAGTTGGCAGCTTAGTAGCAACTCCATATGCCTCTGACTGCACCTGGTTCCAGCTCTCATGGTGGGGGGAAAAGGCAGCAATATCTAGTGGTTAGAGGAGTTGGAAATCAGGTGACTTGACTACCATTAATGTGACGTATGGCCCTGAGTGAGTCATTTTATCTCTTTGTGCCCTTGTGATCCCACCAGAGTTCATTAAAATTTTTCAGCTGAATATTTTTTTCATCAAAAGAGTTTTAGGTCAGCTGAAACAAATTCCCATTAATTTTAGGCAAATTGTTTTGGTCAAAACTAACCCCAATCTAATGGAAAGTATTTGAAAAGACGGAATATTCCACTTTGACCTTCCTCAAACAAAGTGGCTTGATTTATTCAAATCAATGTGATTTGCTTCTAGAGTAGCTTCACTTCTATTTTAAAATCGCTTTAAGAAGTTTAGGAGAATTAAAAAATGAAACATTTGATTCAACTCAAGAATGAATATTTTGGATTTTCCCAAAACAGTTTGAAAAACAATGGGTGTCTTTACATGCTCTGGGGTGGCAGGGGGCACTTTAATTAGAGCGGCTCTAATTAAAGTGCCCCCAGTTTCATGTACATTCAGCATCCTGTGCTTCAAAGTGGTGGTTGGGGGTGCTTTAACTAAAGCTCATTCACTGCCATTTTGAAGTGCAGGGGTGCTGTATACATGTGATATGGAGGTTGCTGGAGCATGCTAATTAGCACCCTTCAGCAGACTTGATTAATTGAATCTGCATTGACATGTGCTAATTAGCACACATCAGGGCAGACGTCTGGCACGTGTATAGGTGCCTGTTCCTTTTAGGTCAACCCAAAGCCATTTTTATTTCCAGTTTTTTGGTTTAGTCAGCAAACTGAAATCTCAGTTATTTGCACAGCTCTATGGATAAGACCCTGGACTGTTCATAGGACAAACCTATGTACCAGTGTTAGATGGGACTGGTCACTACGAAAGCTATGGAACAGCATTGTCTTATTGATTCAGAGTATTTCCTTGAAACACTCTAGCAAGGAAGACGAATGGTAGGTTGCTCCCTTGCTGAGTTTAGGTCCTGACCTTCCTGGCATAGATCTGCACTGCAGGTGTTTGGTGCTAGCCCTGGACACTGACAGACAGTGAGGAGTTTACTCATGCTTGCTGGTTGAAAGTAAGTTTTTGGTTGAGGCAGGAAGATTGTCCTACTGGAGCAGGAATTGTCCCCTGTCCCCACTGCAGATGTTGTCAGGATACTGAGGAAAAGGGCTCATAGTAATGCTTTTGTTCTGCTCCCTTCCAGATGCAGGCTCCATTCTGAAGGTCATAGCCCTGCAGAAGGGAAACTTTGCAGCTGCTGAAGAAGTCATTCTGGAGGAGCTGCAGGTTTTTAAGGTGAAAAAAATGCATGTGTATGCGTGTGTGTATGTGTGCGTGCATGTGTAATATTGTGTGCTGCACATGGGAGAGCCCGTGCAGTTCTGTCTTGGTACACAGACACTTCCACGTGTCCCATATGACTGTACTGGATGCAGGAACATGTACCTTCAGGGAGGAATTAGGTTCATGGATACAACCTAGGCCAAGGCAGCGTATGCTGTAGGTACAGCCTGTACTTGCATGTGCTTGGCAGTTCTGTGCAGAGCATATGCTGGGTGACTGTTGCACGTAAAGCATGTATGGCTCTTAGTGTGCACATAAGCAATGTGGCTAAATGCCTACAAAGCTAGGGGCTGGGTTTCCCTCTCATACTGGCATAGGGAAAGAAGCCCAGCAAACCCTATGTTGTGAAACCGGAACAGGAGAAAGGATAGTCTGGTCCAGCCCGTGCAGATGCTTCCTGCGCATGAGTGTGTGGGCCCTGCAGGCAGACTCTGTGATTTCCCTCCCATAGGAACAGTGGCTCCAAATGCTCTCTGTAGCTCTCATCACCAATGAGGGCTCTTATCTAGTATGATGCCCCTCCCATGCCCTCCTTCACCCAGCACCAGAACTATGAGTCAAATAGTGAGCATCAGCCTGAAAGAAAGTGGCTGCTTTCCAGACTCTGTAGAACTGGGTCCTTAATCCAGTTCTAGAAGAACCCAAACCTGAAAGGTGCCAAGCGCCCACTGCTCCCAACCACCTTGGGGGGGATGATAGACAACTGCAGCCCTTAGGGTGAGGCCTAACTTTGGAAGAATGGGCTTTTGGGATGAAACCTTTGCTAGTGACAATGTGGCAGGAGGCTGAGGGAAGGGGCTGGCCTCCTCATTCTTGGAAGCTGTAGCTCCCACTAGTGTTAATATGGATTTGTTGACTGCTAGAAAGCAGGAAGCTCTAGACAGGATGCTGGGGAGGTGTTGATGTCTGGGGGTGCATTCGTGTTTACTTGTGGAGAGCCAGAGAGCCTGATTGAACCTATGAAAAACTGAAGATAGTCAAGAGGGAACATGGGGCTTCTGAGGAGAGAAGAGTGGTCATGTCTGAAACTTGTTGTAACTGAAGGTCTGTCTCTTTTCTTCTTCCCCAGGCTCCTACGCCCATTACTGACATGGAAATCTCTGTCAAACGAGTGAGTACTGTCTTCCGTTTAGGACAAACATAAGGAAAAATTGAGCCTGGTTAGCAATTGTGCCCAACAAATGCAGACACAGTTCAACTGTGCAGGGACTCTGGGACAGGTTAGGGCTGGAAGTATTGACCCTTCTGGAAACCAGCACAGTGTCCTGGGCTGGACTAGAGCCATCAGAAAGGCTCAGTGCCTGAAGACTGGCAGATGCTTCAGCACTGTGGCAGCTGCAGCCTTGGGGACAACATCCTGTCCACCCAATGGCCAGTGCTGGGTGATTTCATACAGAGGGGACCAGTGGGGTTTGCCCTGCAAGGCCATCTCACAGCCTGATAGTTCTTACCATATGGAAGTTTTCCTGGTATTCTTCCCTGGTAATCTCACTGCTTTGCTTTAGTTAAACCCTCCTTGCCCGCCTAGGGAAGGGTCCTCTCCTTCCTGAGTCTCTATTTGTTCTGTTTGCTCTAGGAGTTACATGCAGCGTTCCCTCTAAGCTGCGTGGTGTGCACAGCCCTGCAGGCGTGCTCATGCCATGCAGGTGCACTCATGCCATGCTGCCAGGCATGTCTGTGTGGCCACACACGCTGCGCAGCTTAGAGGAAACACTGGTTACGAGAGGTGAAAAAGATGGCTTCCTCCCATGAAGCCAAATCCCAGTGGCTGGTGCCCACTCCAGGGCCCTTCTGTCACAGCTCTACCAGTGTACATCCATCCTTATGCTTGGCATTCCCCATTATTCCAGTCTTGGGATTCCCCAGCCAGCCTTGCTAGTGCATCACTGTTTTTCCTGGTAGAAAATCCTTCTGAGCTGTCTGAGCCTGGCCCTATGGTTGGTTTCACTGTGAACATCCATCTCCCAGAGACTAAGCTAAGGGAGGTGGTTTCCACTGTGTCCTGAGGCAGGTGTCTGTTGGAGAGGACAATGCTCCAGCCCCATTGCTCTGCTGAGAGCCCTCAGATGGCTGGTGGACCATGAGATGCCTCTGGAGATGTAGTATCTTGGCTGAGCCCCTCCTTTCTGGCTACCAGCCTGACCCATCCTTTTTTCTTGTGTTCTGACAGCAAATGCTCTACGTGGGCTCCCGCCTAGGGGTGGCTCAGGTGAAGCTGCACCAGTGTGAGACCTATGGCACAGCCTGTGCTGAGTGTTGCCTGGCACGAGACCCATACTGTGCCTGGGATGGTGTCTCCTGCACCCGCTACCAGCCAGCGGGCAAGCGCCGATTCCGCCGCCAGGATATCCGTAACGGGAACCCCATGCACCAGTGCCTGGATCAGAACCTGACCCGTAAGGCAGCCTGCTGGTTCTGTGTGTAACACGTGGGCAGGGAGTTGCAAGCACAGGCTGAGAGGGACTGTCCTTTTCCTCTAGCATCCAGGGCTTGCATCCAGAGGGTCTGTGAGCACTCCCAGCTCTCCTCCTCACATGCACCACTCACTCCTTGGGTAAACATGGCAATGTCTAGATGGAGCTGACCCCTCCTGCAGGGTCCAGGAGCTCTAAGTGTGGCTGAGCAGGTCCTTTCCCCTCTCTTGGTGCTGTCCTGAGAGGAGCGGTGCTCACCCACATGTCCCTGTGGGATGTGCTGAGCATGGGTCAAGTGGCCACTGATGAAGCAGGACCCTCTGCACTGAAGGGTTCTTTGATCTCCATGTCCCAATGCTGTCTCATCACCCAGCGATGTGAAGACTGAGTCCTCTGTCAAGGACATACACTGCCTTAGTCTCATAAAGCAAATCTTGACTTGCCATGGCCATCCTGCCAGCACTGTGGGGCTTTCCACATGACCCAGGGTGAAGAAGTTTCAGAGCCCAAGGGCCAAAGGCCTTTGTCTGTCCAGAAGCAAGGCTATTCTCAGGGGCTGGGAAGCTTTGCTGGTGGCCCTGGGGTTGAGGCTCCAGATTAATCTCAGGGCTCTGAACAAATGCCTGTATTTTGCCAGTGGATGATTTTGACAGTGCTGAGGAGAAGCTGGTCTATGGGACAGAGCACAACAGCACCTTCCTGGAGTGTGTCCCCAAGTCACCCCAAGCAACTGTGCAGTGGTTCATGCAGAGGCCCCAGGATGAGCAAAGGGATGAGGTGAGTCCTCCACCCCACATCCCCCATGTCTACTCTGATGTCCTCACACTTACCCTCACCCCCTAACAGGATCTCTCCTACTCTCCTGGACCCACCAGGGTGCCTGCTTTTATCCCAGCTGGTCTTGGGCCTGTTTTCTGCCAGCAGCTGCTGAAGAACAGGGGTGCTTTTGAGAATCCTGCCAGTACATCACGCTGCCCCTTTCCCAAGGCTCCCACTTCAGTGAGCTCCCCATTCCCCACGCACTCTGAAGGCCAAGGCATGTGACTGTGGGATCTCCCCAGCCCTCTCCTACAGTCAACACTTGGGTCTGGAAGGGGGTGGGATTTTGTCTGGGGGGTCTCCAGGCCATGCATGTCTACACTGGTGTACTGAGCGTGGTGTGCTCCAGGCTGTCCCATTCTCCAGCCATGACTGAGCGCACACAGGAGAGGCAGGCCAGAGGGGCCTTGCTGGTAAAGCGCTGTACACATTCCCTCAGCTGGGCTTATGCCATAAGATTACCCAGGAGACAGCACCCCTGGAGGTCATCAGACCTATAAACACCTGACTCTAGGGGGGCTGGAAGGAGCAACAGGAATGAAAGAAGAGTCTGTTCCTTCAGTGTGGTGTGCCCCTCGGCCGCTGACCGCCAGCGACCCCCAGATCCAGTGGCATGTCCGTGCAAATGAGGACATCAAATAGTCCCCTGTGCTGGCCCTGCAGGGCTGGCCAGTTTTTGAGGATCCCTCCACAGGTGTCCTACCTTCTGGGCAGGTGGGTTTTTGAGACATTCCTTGCTCTGTATGGGGTGAGGTGAAAATGGAGCCAAAGGGGAGGTCTTCCTGAGATTACTCCCCTGACATCTCTGGGGTAATACTAGAGAGGAGTTTGGCCTGTGCTCTCTGGCACTACTGGCCCAGCCAGCTCATTCCAAGAGCCTTATCCTGCTCCTCCCTGAGTGCTTGGTCAACAGGCTGCACCTTCAAAAGCAGCCCTGGCTCTCCCACTCCTCATGTCTCAGCCTGGCTGCCTCCCTCCCCATCTCCAAGCCCAACTCTGGATATTCCCAAGATAGACTCAAGATGGAGGAAGGTTCCCACAGCCTGTGCCAGAGTTGTATGGGGGGATATATGAGCCCCTGACCGTAAGGTCCTCCCCACTCTAATACACACATACACATATAGAACCAGGTGGAAAGCTGCCAGTGGTCCTATAATGATGGGGAGGGAAAGAGACAATTCCCAGGGCATCAGTTAAAGGGGAAGTATGGGAAAATGTCTTGGATGTGCCTAATACTGACTGGCTTGGTGGCAAGACACCAGAGCAGGGGTGGCTTGTGGTCTGATCCTAGGTGACTGGAGACACCAGGGGCCCTTTGCTTTGATCCTGTGGGGTTTATAGGCAGGAACCAGGTGGGTGGAAGGTACCAGAGAGACCCATGGTCTGATCCCCTGTGGCCAGGGTGGCTAGGAGGGAGGCAAGGTGTCAGGGCATGTGGCAGGCACAAGCCCAGCAGTCTTTAGTGTTCCCTTGTTTCATTGCCGCAGGGTTTCTTGCAGGTGAAGACTGATGAAAGGATCCTGAAGACAGAGCAGGGGCTGCTGTTTCGGAAGCTGTACCGCCAGGACGCTGGCACCTACTACTGCAAGACTCTGGAGCACGGCTTCACCCAGACCATCACCAAGATTGCGCTGGAGGTGATCGAGAGTGAGCAGCTGGAGCATGTCTTCCAGCGAGAGGATGAGCCAGTACGCCCGCCCTGCCTAGTGCCAGAGCCACGCCTGCCACATGGGCAGAGGGCATGGTTCAAGGACATAATGCACCTTATTGGCTATGCCAATCTGCAGCGGATAGAGGAGTACTGTGAGCGGGTGTGGTGCAGTGACCGGCAGCGCCGCAAGGGCAAACTCTCCAAGGGCAAAAACGCACTCGTCATCCCAGACGCCACCAGAAAAGGAAGGAACAAGCAGCACAGTGAGAGGAACCGCATGCCCAGGCAGGCTGTGGCCACATAGAGTTTTTAGGGAAGGGGCGGGGGGTGGGACATGGACTGGGGTGACCAGTGTGGAACATCCCCTCCCTGTAAACGAGGAGCAGCCCACCCGGGAGTGGTGTCCAGGCTGTTCTGACAATAGGACTCGCCAAGCCAGCATGACTGGGCCTGGAGACATCAGCCCCCAGAAGCCCATGGCAACTGCTTGCCACCTTCATCTCTAGCACCAAAGGCAGCTTGGGGAGCCTCCTCTGACCATCGAGCATGCATTCCCCACTCTGCTCCACCATGCCTCCTGCTTGGCAGCACCTTGTTTCCGACCTGGTTGTAGGTGCGTGGAAGGTCCTAGTGGTATTCATCACAACAATGGGAAGTCCCTGGCTATCTGAGCACATCCCCCAAGATAGAGGGCTTACCCTGAGAGACGTGATGCTCAGGAGGATGGTGGGGCAGAACAAAGCAAAAGGGACAGGTGGAAAATGTGGTGGACAGTGCACGTGGGGCTGAGAGAGAAGCAGCATTGTTTCTAATGGACAGAGCAATGGACTGGGACTCTGGTAACCTGTGTTCTCTACTGCTGGCCTCTTGGGTGACCTTGGGCAAGTCACTTCCCATCTCTGTGCCTCAGTTTTCCCATCTGTAAAATGTGGATAATGCTCTTGACCTCTTTTGTAAAGTACTTTGAGACCTGCTGGTGGCAAGCATTGTATAAGAGTGCAGTATTGTTCTTGTGGTGGTTCATTGAGGCAGGCTGCTCTTGCTGATGAGAGGGAAGGGAAGAGCCCTGCTGGGCGCACAGTGCTGGGGTGGCCTGTGGGGTCACAACAGAGCTTCTGCCAGGATTGGGACAGACCGGCTGGGCTCCCTCAGACAGTGCAGCACAGCCTGTTCCTGAACAACCAGCAACTGAATCACCTTGCAGTAGGGTGCAGTCTCCTGCTCTGAAGTCTCCCATGGTGCAGCGTGAGCTGGGGAGAAGGTATCGCCAGGGCAGCTATGGGCATTATGGGCCTTCCATGGGAACTTTGTTGTCCTCTCTGCTGGGGCACTGGGCAGTAGCAGAACGGAGGTCCTGGGCAATAGCTTTGCATGTGGCCTGCTGCCACATTTATCCAGCCCTGGACCTCCCCCTCCTGCACAGTGTCATGGCAACAGTCACCCGGGTACAGGACACCCCCCTCCTACCCCACACACACGGTGTCATGGCAACAGTCACTCAGCCACAGAACCTCCCTCTTGTTCAGGTGACCATGGACCACCCCCCCCCCCACACACACACA
>NW_017729011.1:850169-865816 GCF_001723915.1 Gavialis gangeticus
CCCCCCCCCCCCCCACACACACACACACACTCAGCATCATGGCAGCCTTCATCCCGTCGAGGAACCCCCTCCTGCTTGGTGTCACAGCAACAGGCGCCGGACTGCGGGATGTTCAGGACCTGTGACCTGGAGCTGCAAGGCTCTGTCTGTCTCCGCTGATCCCCTGGGCTCAGCGCTCTCCCTCTCCTCATCCGACTCACTTAACTAGTGCCTGCTGAATGAAATCCATCAGCTTTCTGAACAAATAAACCAACCCTCGCTCTGGGGGCTGGGGCTTGGAGTCAGTTCTCTCTTTGTTTTTGCTGCCGGGGAGGGGGGTAGCAGGGATGATGAAAGGTCTCTCAGTGAGCGCTGCTTGCCGTTAATAGCTGTTTCCAAAACACGTTTCCAGCTGGGCTCTGGGGCTGAAGCTGATTGAGTTTTTCCAAACCTATAGAGGACAATGTAGGTTTTCATCAGCAAAGGCAGCAGAAATCAAAGGGCCAGCATTCAATCCCCAGTGGTTCTTTCCTTTGGGATCACTCAGGAATAATGTAGCCAGTCTCCACCCAAAACCAACTACTTGGCCTCATCTGCCCTCCAGCCCTTCTGATACACTCAGCCAGTTCGTGCCTTGAGGGGAGGAAGGGAGTATATCACATGCTCTGTACTGCAGCTACATGTTTACTACCACCTCTGGCTAGGTGGAAATGATAGCTTCAGACCCTTTGCTACAGCTGAGATCCAATCAACACAGCAGGGAGGGGGAGCCAGGCAGGCAGTGCTAGAAATTCTCTGCTTGGCAAGGCCCTGACGCCTGTTAGAGCAGCAGAGGAACTACTCTGATTGCCACCTATGTGAGGGGCTTTCTTGCATACCTACTAGCCTCTGGCTTCTTTACTATTCATTCCATCCAGGAAGAGCACACACCAACTGCAGATGCTTCCTTAGCCTGACGAAGGGTATTTATACCCGAAAGCTTGCAAAGAAGAATTTTTCCACCTATTTGAGTCAGTCTAATAAAAGATACCAGATTTACCCAAAGAACCTTGTCTGCATGTGTCCAGCTGACTGTCTGCCAGCTATAAAAGCCTAAGGACTGCAGTCACATCTGTACACTGGGGTAGTAGTGGAGAGGAAAGGTCCAAGAGCTGGCTGTCCAAGCCTTGTATCCCCTGAGAGTTTCTGCCTGCCAGTCTATGGCTATGGCCCGCTACTACTTAGTGCTTATGGAGTTTCTTGTGGAAACACCATGGCAAGAGCTGGAGCTTGAAAAGTCTGTTCCTGAGATCAGGGGGGGCAGCAAGCGAGAGCAGTCCAACCCTGGGTTGCCATGGCTCTCTGCTGTGTTGTGAATGCTGTGACTCAGCCTGAGCAGCAGCCGGCTTGTGCCCTTGTCACTGAGACTCCCCCATCCTCTCCAGAGCCTCTTTCAGCCAAAGGTGGTGCAACCCACAAGGGACCAGGCTTCCTCCCAAGTCCCATTCTGCAACCTGTCCCCAGTGCAACTTCCAGGGAACTCAGCGGGAGAGTTTCCCCTGTGCAGAAAGAGGGCAGGGTTCACATGGAGGCATCCCCTAGCCCAGAGCACGGCCCCAGGCTGACAGCAACATGCCCAGCAGCTCATTAGCCAGAAAGAGGAATACTGTCTCCAACTGGAACCATAAGGGAACTGTATGTAGTGTGTGTGTAATTAATTACTCAGCCTGGAGCTCCGCCAGAACAGCGGACCTCCCCTTCTTAGGGCTTTGATACACAGGCTTGGTCACGACCTCCGCTTTATATCAGCCCTGAAATCGCATGCATTCATATCTTCTCCAGCAAGACCCCTGGCAGATAGCCCCCTCCCCTGGGGACCACGGTGAGTCAGCGAGTGTGCTGGGGTTTCCAGGAACCCTCAGCATTTCCTAGAGATCAGCCTCAATTAGGCAGCTAGTTTTGGCCACTCTGTAGGTGGCCATTTCAGGCAGGTTTTGGTGTAGGCTGGGCTTCAGGTTCTCATGGCTGCAATCAGGATCTCACCCTTGGAAAATCTGCATCAGCTTTTGTTTCGGTGTTGCACAGCTGCTCACTTAAAGATGGCTCCTTGGGTGTACAATATTGCCTACCCAGTTTGCACTGCTGACTTCTTTGAGGCTGCTATGGACATCTATGCCAGTGAAATGAGTCATTTCTGGTCTGTGCACCTGATACAGTTTGGGCTGCTGTGGGAGTGACCTTCCTTCAGTGTAGACTAAAACAGTGCTCTTTTTAGAGGGATCTTGTTCAGGTCAGAGCCTGGCCATCCCACACCATGTTCCTCTGAGTCACCTCCCCTCCTCTGATGATGGGGCTTGTGGTCTGTGGAAGGGAGGCAGACCAGCCGTGTTTCCCTGCAGTCACTTCAGGCAATGCCACAGAGTTTATTTTTGCAGAGGGACTACAAAGTGCAGTGAGCATGGGAGGGAGTGAAACAACAAACAGTGATCTCTGGGCCGCTGAGAACTGGGCACTCAGAGGCCAATAGCTCTGAGCAGCCCCTGTCCCCTTCCCAGGCTCTCCCGCACTGCCCAGTACCTGGCAGAGCACTGGTACAAGGCTGTGGGTGATTTTTGTGGAGCCCTAGACATACACCTGGTGCCCAGGGAATGCAACAGGAAGAAGGTCTCTGCCCTCTGAAGCTGACAGGCTAAATGGAGTGGGTTTGACACCACCTGCCCCCGTCAACAAACCAGGTGCACCGGGCCCTTCCAAGCCACAGGGAGAGACACTCTCTAACTCAGGGGCAGGCAATTATTTTGGGCAGTGGGCTACTTACTGAGTTTTGGCAAGCCATCAAGGGCCACATGACAGGCAGCCAGGGGCATATAAATATTACTTTTCTAAATTTTTTAGGGGTCCCGTGGGCCAGATAGGATGGCCTGGTGGGCTGCATCAGGCTCCCGGGCCACATTTTGCCCACCCTTACATTATCCTAACCCCGCCCAGGGGAGGGGCTTGTTTGGTAAATAGCCTCCTCCCTTGCGCCTGGGGGGACTGCTGGGCTTCGATGGGGAAGGTGGCCCTGGGATCTCATGAAACTCAGAAGAAGCCAAGGAGGAAGGCAGAAGAGCAAGGTGATGGCTAACCCTCCTGTACTGAGCCTGGAGGACAACGTAGTGTAGTGAAGAAGGGCACCACACTTCGAGAGGGATGTGGATAACCTTGAGAGGGGCCAGAGGGCCACTCGTATGATTAGGGGCCTGCAGCATAGGTCTTATGAGGAGAAGTTGAGCGACCTGGATCTCTTCAGCCTCTGTAAGAGGAGGCTGAGAGGGGATTTGGTGGCTGTCTACAAATTTGATGGGGGGCAGCAAGGAATAGGAGATACTCTGCTTACCAAGGTGTCACTTGGAGTAACTAGAAACAACAGCCACAAACTGATAGAGAGCAGATTTAGACTAGACATTAGGAAGAACTTCACGATAAGGGCTACCAGAATCTGGAACGGGCTCCCACGGGAGGTGGTGCTCTCCCCTACCTTGGGGGTCTTTAAGAAGAGACTGGACAAGCACCTGGCTGGGGTCATCTGATCCCAGCGCTCTTTCCTGCCCAGGGCAGGGGGTCGGACTCGATGATCTACTGAGGTTCCTTCCGACCCTGAAAAATCTATGAAATGTATGGAGAAGGGGTAAGGAGACCACAGGATACCCCTCCCCCCACGCCCCAATGTGGAACTAGAGCATGGGACTGGGGGTGGGCTACTGGGCTGGCAGCTCTTCCTCTTCCCAGGGCTGCACACCTCTCCCTAGGAGTGCTCAGCCGGGGGTCAGCCTCCTGGCCGAGCCCCAGCTGCACAGCAGTTACCCAGTGCTCCCCATTCAGCCGACATCATGCAAAACCACCGCAGCTTTCTTTGAGTACAAGAGGCAGAAAATCCCATTAAGGGCGTCATTAGTGGAGACCAATGGAGCCTGAGAGAGACTCCAGCTCCTTCTGCAGGGCCGCGTGCCAGGTTGATGAAGATCTGTCTCCCCTGCTCTCTCATGCCCTCCCCCCTTGCTCTTTTCCCACCCTATTTTCTCCACCTACCGCCCATGACCTGCCCCCTCCTACTACCTTCTCCTTTTCCTGTCTCATTTTATCCCCCAACTCCTCCTCCTGTTCCCAGCTCATATTTTGTGCAGGCTGCTCACATTTTGCAGCAGGCAGCGCAGCTTTGTGCTTTGCTTGAAGAGCTCCACATCCCCCCTGGAAGCAGCCACTTGAACCTCAGGTCAGGGAGGAAATGAATATGCCCCTCTCTGGGTTCCCAACTCCCTCCCTAGGCCATGGCTCTGAAGCTGTGTCCACCTCCCTCCTCTAGGCACTGTCCCAGCTCACGGTGGGACCCTATAGGACAAAACACAAGCTCTGCCTCCAAGTTAGAGGCTGAACTTCGGTTTGGAAGTGGCTCCAGCTTCACGCTCCCATCCATGAAGCATTGTAGAGGCCCTGCCATTCCTCGTTGGGAATTTCCCCATCCTGCCAGGTAGCAGGGACGGTGACTACCCCACTGTCCACCTGGTCCCATAGACACTGCCAATGATTCTTCAGATGCCACAAAAAAGGATTCTGGGACACTGGTTACACTTGTCTGAATGAGATGGGCGAAGGGAGATGCGTGAGGCTGCCCCCCTGCTGTCACACACAGACTGGGAGAGCTTTGCCCTGGCTGGAGGGGAGCCAGTGCACAGTCAGACCCCAGGGAGCCGGGCACACAGACGAACTGCCATCTGAAGCAGTTTCTCCAGCCCAGTGGCAGAGGAAATGGGTCCTGCGGCAACCCGTATGGCTTCATGGGGACAGCATGATCTCACAGCTGCCTGAACTCCGGGGCCTGATAAGGATCTTGTTTCTTCCTGCAGCCGCTCAGGCCCCACACAATGGTGTGAACCACCAGCCCTGCCGGGAAGGGCTTTGTTAAAAGGGGAGAGGAAAGAAACCACGTACACAAAGCCTGAGTGGGGCTGAGGCCAACCCAACCAGAGGCCATTTATAAACACCAGCAAGCCAGGGTGGGGTCACCACAGGCTGCCAGAGAGGGCAACACAATGGGAAATTGTTCCCTGTTTACTGGTGTCCCCTTGTCTGGGATGGAGGGATGATTATAAGGCTGGAATCACCCCCCTCCCACGCACAGGGCTGGGAGGATGGCTCTTGCTTATCAGCAGCCCTTTCATGTTTGCTGGGGAGAGAGGAAGTGAGCAAGATGGCCAAGGAGGGCTTGGCACAGAAACCAAAGGCTCCTGCTGCCCTTGGGCAAGGATACACAAAGCATTTCCTCCCTCCACACACACAAGGGCCTCTGCTCCCGCTGTGGTGAGGGCAGGCCAACCCCACTGTCCATGTGGGGATTTCCTCTGTTCAAAGGGAGTCCCTGGGTGGCACAGAGCCAGCATAGCAGCTGGACACTGCCCATGTGCTGGCACCGTGGCCTAAGGACATGGCTGGCTCTGGCTGTTCTCAGATGGACAAGTCGCTCCTAGGGGCTAGAGCTATGGTGCTACTGGGGATCAGGTCGGGCTTGTCATTGACAGGTCCTTGGGTCACAGAGGTGGTCTCCAGCCATCCCTGCTTTCCACCACAAGCTGTGCTGGGAGCAGCTGGGGCAGCTCATGTGTGTCATTAGGGTGGAGCTGTGCCATCCCCTCCAAGCTGTGCTTGGTAGTGGGTAGTAAAAGGGAGAAGCTGGTGTCTAATTTGGAGACTAGAGGTGGGCCCAAGACATGGAGCTGAGATCTGGATTCAAAGACGGATTCAAAGGAGCCCAGCTTGCCTGATGCCCCCGTCTCTCCTGACCTCAGGCTCCATTGCTGACCTCTGTTACCAAGCTATACTGAGGCTCTGAGGTTCTCAAGCTGGACAAGTCCAGAGTTTTAGGACATACCAAGCATCTGTCCTGAAGCATTAACTCTTTCGAGCCTCCAAATGGGACTGGCCATACAATGGCTGAGTTACACCCGTGAGCCCCAGTGAAACTGGTGGCATTGCATTGGTACAACCAAGGGAAAAAAATGGCCCCTGCTCTACATGAGTTGCAAGGTCAAATCCATGCAGTGCAAGCCACACACAGCCAGAGTAGACGCCTTCCTCTTCTCTCAGCATTTCCACATGAGCATATCACAGGCCAGGCCCTGCTCCTGCAGTAGGCAAAGAAGAGTGGAGAAGGCAGGTTTAGACATACCATTTCCTGAGAAATGCTGACAAGTGGGGGCTTGGAGAATGGCAAAAATGGACCTGAGGGCTCAGAGGAGCTGATTTCTAAGGCCAAATTAGAGCTAAAAAATGTCACTTGGCTCAGAGCAGACAAAGTTGATAGAAAATATGCTAATAGGCAAAACTACACCCCAGGAAAGGAATTATTTAGTGTGTAGCCAGGGATGGAGCTGGAACCAAAGAAAGGCAAGACTGCAGCTAAATTCTCAGGTATGAAGGGCTAGATTTCTGAAAGTACTGAGATACTCAACTCCTACTTTTTAGCTTCTCTCATTCCTTGCAGTCTCAGAACAGCAGAGACTTCCCATGCCTGAAGAAGGGTGATTGCTCCTGAAAGCTTGCTAAGAATGTTTTTCCAACTACTCAGTTGGTCTAATAAAAGATAGCACTTCTGCTCAAAGAACGTTGCCTGCCAATTCCTACCAGTCTCAATCACAGCATTGGATAAATGAATCCTGTTATCTGGTTGCAACCAAGCAAGTTATCCACAAAGCCAGAAGGCTGTTGCAAAACCCACCAGTTCCACAGGAATGAACTGGATCGGCAAAACTCCCTGGTGTCATTTCACAGATGGTTTAGCCTGAAAGACAGAACAGGGAGAATAAAATCCAACATTCAAGCCTCTTCTCCAGAGCCAAATATAGCCAGGAAACTGCATCAAACATGGGCAATGCACTACATGGGGCTTTTCCTGGATCTGGGAGACAAAACAGGGTGTTCCCCTAGATGGAGTTAACAGGCATTTAATAAGTAAAACAGCTACCAAGACAGGTACAAACAGGTTTCCATACATCTCCCATTCTAGTCTCCTTTCTCTTGTTAACCAAGGACCGTGTTGTCTGCCAATATGCAGCACACAGAGACATCTTGTGGGCGAAGGATTTACTAAGTAAATGTATCATCACCCTCGGAGAGGATTTCTCATGCTGGGATTCAGATGAAGGTGGATGATGATGAGCCAGGGCTTGTTCTGGGAGGACAGAGTTGTGGTTCCATCCCAGCTCTGTGAGCCAGACATGAACTTTGCTCTTGGCTACAATCCCCAGGGGCCCTAGTGGGGATTACAGCCGTGCTTGCCTTCTGCCCAAGGCTTGGCTCGCTGAGGCACTGGCACTGCAGGAGATGGGCCTTTTCCAAGCCTGCTTCTAAGCTTGGTCTGAGCTGAATAAAAAGCTGCCAGGCAGGGTTTAGGAGACTCGTGCTGTGGACTAGTGGGATGCTGGAGGCTGGGCTGTTCCTGGGTAGGGTGCTGGCTCAGAAACTGCTGAGCAGGGAGTCTTTGGAAGGGGAGGTATTCACTGCCAGGCAGCATCCTCATCAATCAGCCTTTAGTAGGCAGGAGGGCACAACATGCCAGGTACTTTCCAAATGGAAAGCTGCATTGTGTGGGCAGGGGAGCAGGAGCAGTAAGGCCCAAGCCTGGTTTGTGTGCATGCATGGAGGTGTTCCCAGTGGGCTCAAACCAGCTTTGGATCTCTTTGTTACACACACAGTGATGCAGTCCCTGCCCCATGGTACAGTCAGCAAGGTCACAGGCAGTGCCTGGAAGGGCAGAGTGTAGGGTTGCTAATTCTGACTGAAACTATTCTGGGAGGTTTTTTTTCCAACATGATGCAATATCATTAATTGTACTGTTCAACCCGTTCACAATATCAATCTCCTGGATTGCTTTCAATAGTCACTGGGAGATCGATGGCGATTCTGGTAGACTCCCTGCCAATCTGGGAGGGTTGGCAACCCTAGCAGAGTCCAATGTGCAGGCAAAGTCATGGGAGAGGTAAAAGGTGCAACTTGTTAGTTCCAAGCCTGTGGTTTCCTTATACCCAGATCACCTCCTTGCCCATGACCCCATGTAAGGCTGTAATGCAGTTGCATCCAGCAGCCTGTCCAGCTTCTCTCTCAGACCCTGGCTCCACTCCTCAGAGATGAGTTAAAGGGGGGTAGTGTTATGTCCCAGGGCTTCCTGCAGTTTGTGTTATAAGTGGGGGGCCTCTACCACCCAAGGCTGCTTTGGGATGGAGGAGATGGAGGCTGAAGGTATCCTAGGTGAGATTGAATGGCTGGAAGAAGGTCAAAGGATGACCCCTTTGGGACTGGAGGTCAGTTCAGGGCATAGTCTGGGCTATGCTCCCATGGGGGTGGCGCCTGGCTGCAGGTTGCTATAGTTCTGGCTACCTTGGTGGCCCCCTAGGAAGAACTGACCTCCTACCAACCCACATAGGTGCTGGTGACCCCCTACTAGAAGCCAGGGCTCTTTGCCAGACATGGAGAGCATGAGCAATCGCGGGGCTCTTGCTGCCTTGGCCAGCTCAGGCTCCACAGCTTTTAGAGACAAGAACTTTGAGAGGCACATGGCTAATGAGCAGATGCAATTACCCAGAAGAGGTGGGAGCAAGTTCTCAGTCCTCTGAGGCTGGGAGCTCAGCTCAAGCTAGAGAGGCTGTGCTGAGAGTGATTCCATTGGGCAGGCACTGGCAGGCAAACAGCTGCTGGCAGTCTCACCACTAATTAACATGAGCACTGGGTTGGGGCTGGGAAGACACTGTCCCAGGGCTGGATGGCTCCAGCTTTAATTGCACTGAGTTAGGCGAGTGCAGCCTGGGTGAGGGTAGGGCAGAAGCTTGCTAGGCTGCCTGGCCCAGCAGGTCACAGGGTTTTCTCCCTCCTTTTGCTGACCAGAATATAGCACATGGACCCAGAAGGGCCCTCCTGGGTCACAGAGACCAGTGCCCTGCTATGGCAGACAAGTGTGACTAAACGGGCAGCTGCCCCTGGCCAGTTTTATTGGTAACCGGTAGGTGGCGCTGGGCCTGGGTAAATGCCCTGGGTACTGGGAGGTAGAGCTGAGCTGCCTTGTGCTCAGCCCTGGACTCCCCTTGCTAAAGACATCCCCATCCTGCCCAAGCTCCCTCCCTTTTTGAATGGGAGGCCAAACACGTGGCCAGACTGGGGAGCAGCAGGGCTCCGGTGCAGCTCCAAGAAGAGAGGCAGCAAGGGCCAGAGCACAAACCCTGCTGGGTGGCAGCTTAGGGGTCTGTGGAGCTGAGTGGGATAATGACAAGCTCGTGGTAAGCCTGGTGGGGATGCCCTTGAGTTCATGGGGCAGCAGGCAGTGGCTTTGGTGTGAATGGCTGTGGCTTTGAGCCCCTAAGTCCTGTGACAAAGGCTTTGCTGCAAGTGAAAGGGCCATGCCACATTCTTTTCTTTTCTTCCCTCTTCTGGAGTGACTGAGTGACAGGATTTGCTCTGGGTAGGGCTGGTTTAGGTAGCTGAGGGGTGGAGCTAGGATAGACAGCCCCAAGCAAACTGAGGGCAGCAGACAGAGAAGCAGTTTGCCTAGGGAGGTCACCCAAGAAGGGAGCAGAAGACTGTGCGCATATGTGTGTGTGGGTAAGGGCTCTGGTGTGGGTGCTTGGCCTGTAGGTTCTTGTGGTGTGTCTTTTTTCCTCCTTCTCCCTCTCTCTTTTTTTTAATCCTTACAGCATAGGTATGCTCTGTGGCAGGGCAGTAGGGGGTGCTCCTGCATTAAGCCCCTGCCTCACTGTGCCCAGCCAAAAAACAGGCTTCAAGTGCCTCCCTTGGGGTGGCTGACCCCCTTCCTGGAGCACATCCACAAGCCTGGGGTAGCACAGCCACCACCCAGACTCCAGTCTTGTCTGGGCCCTGTGCCACCCAGGAAGCACAGGCCCTGTAGACCTGGGAATCTAGGACTGCTTCTATTAGCCTGAAGCATAGAAAGTAGTCTCCCTTAGTCAGCCAAGTGAAGGGAGCAAAAAAGCGTGCCCAAACCCTCTCAAGCATGTACCACAAGGCTAGCTAATGGATGGCTTTATTGGGTAGGGAGGACAGGCTTGGGGATAGGTACCAGTCAGAGAAGTATCAAAAGAAAATCCCAGACCAAACAGAAATGGCTTGGTAGCCATTTGACAAGCGACTAAAAGACTAGATTCTAAATTCCCTGCTACATTTCATGTAAGTTACTCACAAGTACAACCAGGAGCTGACTGAGCCTGCTCTAGAGGCTGCATGGCCAGCTGGCTGTGTCCTCAAGACATGTCTTCCACCACTTCCAGGAAGGAGGGACCTTATATATCCCTGTTGTGATGTCATCAGTAAGTTCCCACAAGAAGCAGCCCCACTGGAGGCTGTCTGGTGCTTCCAAATGACATAAGACTGACCAGGCCACAGAACTAGTCACATGACCTGCAAGGATGGGAAACTGAGACAAAGGAAGCAGGTCTCCCTCCTGTAGGAACATCTCCAGCCCAAGTCACAGTTCAGGGGTAAATGAAACAGATGGGGGGGATAGGCTGCCTGCTTACAACAGTGAGGCAGACTGGGGGTGTGATTCCTCCACATGCTCCGGGAGCAACGGAGGCACAAATGGAGTCTAGGTCAGCTGTTGTGACCTGCGTAGGATGTGCCATATTTGTGTTCCTTCCAGAGGGTCAGGAGCACTTCATCTGCACCAAGTGTCAGCTGGTGTCTGCCCTGGAGGAGAAGAGTCACAGATCAGAAATACTATCCATGCTGCACTGCATCTGGGACCAGGAAGATTACTTGGACAAGAGTTACAAGAGGCTGGTACTGGAGAGGCCAGGGGCAATGAGAAGTGGCAGCATGTAACTACTCGGAGAAGGAGGGTCCCCAGAATTGAAAAGGAGAGGATTGAAGTCAGCAACTGCTTTCTAGCACTCTGTGGTGGAACTGCTGAGGACGAGGCAGAGGAGAGGACATCTGTAGGCATGAGGCAGAGGAGGCAGCAGCCTAGAGAGCAGGAAGTGCAAGGTCCCAAGGACAGGAGCTCCAGGAGCACTGGACCAAGAAGGAAGAGAAGAGTGGTGGTGGCTGGTGACTCCCTTCTGCGAGGAACAGAGACACTAATTTGTCATCCAGATTTGGGGGCCTGGGTGTTGTGTCTGCCCAGAGCCCAAATTCAGGATGTCACAGAGTCTGCCAAAGCACATCCATCATTTGGACCACTACCCCTTTCTGCCTGTCTATGTAGGCATCAATGATAATGCCAGGAATGATACTGTATCACTGACCAAATCAGAGGCAACTATGGCTCTCTTGACAGAAGGATTAAGGAGCATGGAGCACAAGTGGTGTTTTCATTGATCCTGTGGAAGATGGGGGTCCAGGCAGAGACTGTTGTACCCTGGAAGTGAACACAGGGCTGAGATTGTGGTGTCGACGTGAAGGCTTCAGGTTTTTCAACAACACATGAATGTTCTTGAGGCTGCTATCAAGAAATGGGATCCATCTGACAAGAACAGGGAAGAACATCTTTGGGCCTCATCTGGCCAAAGGCGGGCTTTAAACTAGGTTCCACAAGGGATGATGAACAAAACTCTCCAGCAACAGAGCACACAGTCCAAAGAAAGGACTTGAAGAAGCAACTCAGCTCTGGAAAAGGGCCAGAGAGCTACAGGACTGCAACAAATGGTATAAAAGGGAAGCAGGAAACTCAAAATACATCTCATGAACATATACAAATGTGAGAGGTACAGGGAAAAAAAAACAAGAAGAGCTGGACACTGCAGTTGGTGAAAAGAACTATGATCTGATCGGCATCGCTGAGACCTGGGGGAGCAGGTCTTACAACTGGACTGTGAAATCGAGGGTCACACTCTGTTTTGGAAGGACAGGTTTAGGAGCAAAGGTGGTGGTGGTGTTGTCTCGTTTGTCAAAAGCAGATACACTTGTTCCCCTGGTTCAGGAGGAAGAAGACAGCAAAGCAGAATGCATCTGAGTAAAGATGAAAGGTGAAACACGTGGCACTGATATAAAAGTGGGGATTTATGAGAGGCCACCTGTAACAGGCTGGCTGCCTGGATCAGTTGGCCAGCCAGCAACAAGTGGCCCATGTAGAGGGGCCTCAGCTGGCCGGTAATTAGCAATAATGAGGGAAAGTGACCGACTGACCAGAAATACAAGAAGAGGAAGTAAATGGGAGGAGCCACAGGGGGAAAATGTTCAGATGGAGAGAGAGGGCTCCTCTAAGAAGACTGTAGGGTGAGTGTTAACCCACGCTGGGCGTGTTTATTTTGGATTGTTTGATATTTGCAACTAAACCCCGTGGTGCAGATCAACCCAGCAACACAGGCTTCAAAATGCCGAGGACCAGGCTAAGGGTGTGTTCTTTGGCATTGTTTAGTTGTCGTCTGAGCCCAGAGAAGCAGAGGAACCCAGGGCATTACAGCTTGTGGTTTTGAGTCCAGGAAACAATTGTATTACTGGGACCAGATTGAAGGGCTCAAGGATTGATTTGAGCCAGGCAAGCTGGCCTCCTACTACACCACCTAATCAGGAAAAGGAGGTGGATAAGGCACTCTTAAAGCAGGTGATAAAAGCTATGGGAAGGTACTGATGGGAGAGTTGAGTTTTCAGGCATCTGCTGGAAAAACAGTGCAGCCCAATAAAATGTCAAGCTGGTTCCTGACTTGTGTAGAGGACAACTTTCTGTTCCAGAAAGTGGAAGATACAACTAAGGGATCATTTATGGTGGATATTGTCCTGATTAGCAGGGAAGAACTGGTGGAGGATGTAAAAGTGATGGGTAACTTGGGAGGAAGCAATCCTGATACAATACAATTCCAGATCGTGAGACAGGGAAAGCATGGGGATGCTAGATTTCAAAAGGCAGATTTAATCTGACTCAAGGAGCTAATAGGCACGGTGTTATGGGAGGATAGTTTCATAGTTGGTAGGTTCAGAAGGGACCTGAGCAGATCATCAAGTCTGACCCCCTGCCATGGCAGGAAAGAGTACTAGGGTCAAACAACCCTGGCAAGGTATCTATCTAGCCTCCTTTTTAAGACCCCCCCGGGGTAGGAGCCAGCACCACTTCCCATGGAAGTTGGTTCAGATCCTAGCCACCCTGACCACGAAGTAGTGCTTCCTGATGTCCAGCCTGAAGTTACTCTGTCAACTTACGGCCGTTATTCCTAGGCACTCCTCATAGTGCTTGGGGGAACAGAGTCTCTCCCATTCCCTGCTGGTCCCCCTTGGTAAGTTTATAGACGGCCACCAGATCCCCTCTCAGCCTTTTCTTGTGGAGGTTGAACAGGTTCAGATCCTGTGGCCTGCCCTACTGCCCCCCGATCATGGGAGTGGCCCTCTTTTGGACCCTCTCAATGCTGTCCACATCCCTCCTGAAGTGCGGTGTCCAGAACTGGATGCAGCACTCCAACTGCAGCCTGACTGACGTCACATAGAGGGGTAGGATCACCTCCTTAGACCTGCTCATGATGCATGACAAGGTGCGGTTAGCCTTCCTGACCATGTCCTCACATTGTCGGCCCATGTTCATCTTGGCATCAATGACGACTCCAAGATCCTTTTCTGCCTCTGTGCTGACGAGAAGGGAGTTCCCCAGCCTGTAGGTATGCTGCTGGTTCTTCCTCCCCAGGTGCATCACCTTGCACTTGTCAGTGTTGAAACCCATCCTGTTCTCATCCGCCCACCCCTGTAACCTGTCCAGATCTAGTTGTAGCCTGTCCCTCCCTTCTAACATGCCCATTTCTCCCCACATCAGTGTCATCCGCGAACTTGAATAAGGTGCTTTTCACCCCCTCGTCCAAGTTGCTGATGATGTTGAACAGTGCAGGCTCAAGGACCAACCCCTTGTGAACCCCACTGCCCACATGCCTCCAGGTCAAAAATGACCCATCCACCACCACTCTGGGTGCAGCCCTCCAGCCAATTTGCGACCCATCTGACTGTGTAGGCATCAATGCCACAGTCACCTAATTTTTTTATGAGAATGGGGTGAGAGACCATGTTGAAAGTCTTCCTAAAGTCCAGAAAGACTACGTCCGCTGCAACACCTGCGTCCAAGGATTTTGTGACCTGGTCGTAGAAGGCCACCAGCTTGGTCTGACAGGACCTGCCTTGAATGAACCTGTGTTGGTTGCCCCTAAGCATAATCTCCCCTGCTGGTTCCTCACATATGTGCTCGTGGATAATTTTCTCAAAGAGCTTCCCCAGGACTGAGGTAAGACTAACGGGCCTATTGTTACCTGGGTCCTCCTTCCTCCCTTTTTTGAAAATGGGGACCACACTGGCCCTTTTCCAATCCTCTGGCACCACAGCAGAGCACCACAAGTGCTTGTAAAGCCGTGCCAAGGGTCCCGCAATGACCTCTGCAATTCCCTCAGCACTCTGGGGTGGAGATCATCTGGACCTGCTGATTTGAACATGTCTAGTCCCACTAGAAATTCCCTGGCTAGGTCCTCACTGACCCTGGGCCTGGCTTTGCCTCCCCTGGGTCTGTCTGGGATCCCAGTAGGGTGGATGCCCCGGTCCCTGCTCAGAAAAATGGAAGCAAAGAATCTGTTAAGGAGGTTAGCTTTGTCATCTGGTGCGACTACAAGATTTCCAAGCATGTCCTGCAGAGGCCCCACATTACTCAGTACCTTCTTTTTACCTTCTTATGCATTTAAAAAGAGGACTTCTTGTTATCTTTGATCCAGGAAGTTAGTCCCAGTTTCATCTCCACCTTGGGCTTCCTGACAGCCCCACTACAGTCTTGAGCAATAGAGGTATAGTCCTCCTTGGTGATGGCCCCTCCTTTCCATTGGGTGTATGCCTCCTTTTTGGCTTTGAGATGTTCCTGGATGCTTTTGGTGAGCCATGCTTTTGAGCAGTCTTGCCCCCTTTGATCCGCGTGGGGACTGTCACCCTTTGGGCTTGGAGGATCATCTCCTTAAGGAACAACCACTCTTCTTGGACTCCCAACTCCCCTTCCCTTCAGGATCTCAGTGCCTCCCTGACTAGTTTCATAGTTTCTAGGGTCAGAAGGGACCTGAGTAGATCATCTAGTCCAACCCCCTGCCATGGCAGGAAAGAGTACTGGGCTCAAATGACCCCAGCAAGGTGTACATCTAGCCTCCTCTTAAAGGCCCCCAGGGAAGGAGCCAGCACCACTTCTCTTGGAAGTTGGTTCCAGATTCTAGCTGCCCTGACAGTGAAGTAGCACCTCCTGATGTCTAGCGTAAATCTACCCTCTGCCAGCTTGTGACCGTTATTCCTGGTCACTCCTGGTAGTGCTTGAGGGAACAGGGACTCCCCCAGTGCCTGCTGATCCCCCCTGACTAGTTTGTAACAGGCCACTAGATCCCCCCTCAGCCTTCTCTTGTGGAGGCTGAACAGGTTCAGGTCCCGTAGCCTCTCCTCATAAGGCCTGCCCTGCTGCCCCCTGATCATACGAGTGGCCCTCCTCTGGACGCTCTCCATGCTGTCCACATCCCTCTTCAAGTGCAGCACCCAGAACTGGACGCAGTACTCCAACTGCGGCCTGACCAGTGCCGCATAGAGGGGGAGGATCACCTCCTTGGACCTGCTCAAGATGCATCTGTGGATGCATGACAAGGTACGGTTGGCCTTCCTGACTGCATCCCCACACTGCCGGCCCACGTTCATCTTGGAGTCGATGATGACTCCAAGAT
>NW_017729011.1:870816-871311 GCF_001723915.1 Gavialis gangeticus
AAGGTATCTATCTAGCCTCCTTTTTAAGACCCCCCCGGGGTAGGAGCCAGCACCACTTCCCATGGAAGTTGGTTCAGATCCTAGCCACCCTGACCACGAAGTAGTGCTTCCTGATGTCCAGCCTGAAGTTACTCTGTCAACTTACGGCCGTTATTCCTAGGCACTCCTCATAGTGCTTGGGGGAACAGAGTCTCTCCCATTCCCTGCTGGTCCCCCTTGGTAAGTTTATAGACGGCCACCAGATCCCCTCTCAGCCTTTTCTTGTGGAGGTTGAACAGGTTCAGATCCTGTGGCCTGCCCTACTGCCCCCCGATCATGGGAGTGGCCCTCTTTTGGACCCTCTCAATGCTGTCCACATCCCTCCTGAAGTGCGGTGTCCAGAACTGGATGCAGCACTCCAACTGCAGCCTGACTGACGTCACATAGAGGGGTAGGATCACCTCCTTAGACCTGCTCATGATGCATGACAAGGTGCGGTTAGCCTTCCTGACCATG
>NW_017729011.1:876311-876546 GCF_001723915.1 Gavialis gangeticus
TACCTTCTTATGCATTTAAAAAGAGGACTTCTTGTTATCTTTGATCCAGGAAGTTAGTCCCAGTTTCATCTCCACCTTGGGCTTCCTGACAGCCCCACTACAGTCTTGAGCAATAGAGGTATAGTCCTCCTTGGTGATGGCCCCTCCTTTCCATTGGGTGTATGCCTCCTTTTTGGCTTTGAGATGTTCCTGGATGCTTTTGGTGAGCCATGCTTTTGAGCAGTCTTGCCCCCTT
>NW_017729011.1:881546-882885 GCF_001723915.1 Gavialis gangeticus
CTAGTCCCACTAGAAATTCCCTGGCTAGGTCCTCACTGACCCTGGGCCTGGCTTTGCCTCCCCTGGGTCTGTCTGGGATCCCAGTAGGGTGGATGCCCCGGTCCCTGCTCAGAAAAATGGAAGCAAAGAATCTGTTAAGGAGGTTAGCTTTGTCATCTGGTGCGACTACAAGATTTCCAAGCATGTCCTGCAGAGGCCCCACATTACTCAGTACCTTCTTTTTACCTTCTTATGCATTTAAAAAGAGGACTTCTTGTTATCTTTGATCCAGGAAGTTAGTCCCAGTTTCATCTCCACCTTGGGCTTCCTGACAGCCCCACTACAGTCTTGAGCAATAGAGGTATAGTCCTCCTTGGTGATGGCCCCTCCTTTCCATTGGGTGTATGCCTCCTTTTTGGCTTTGAGATGTTCCTGGATGCTTTTGGTGAGCCATGCTTTTGAGCAGTCTTGCCCCCTTTGATCCGCGTGGGGACTGTCACCCTTTGGGCTTGGAGGATCATCTCCTTAAGGAACAACCACTCTTCTTGGACTCCCAACTCCCCTTCCCTTCAGGATCTCAGTGCCTCCCTGACTAGTTTCATAGTTTCTAGGGTCAGAAGGGACCTGAGTAGATCATCTAGTCCAACCCCCTGCCATGGCAGGAAAGAGTACTGGGCTCAAATGACCCCAGCAAGGTGTACATCTAGCCTCCTCTTAAAGGCCCCCAGGGAAGGAGCCAGCACCACTTCTCTTGGAAGTTGGTTCCAGATTCTAGCTGCCCTGACAGTGAAGTAGCACCTCCTGATGTCTAGCGTAAATCTACCCTCTGCCAGCTTGTGACCGTTATTCCTGGTCACTCCTGGTAGTGCTTGAGGGAACAGGGACTCCCCCAGTGCCTGCTGATCCCCCCTGACTAGTTTGTAACAGGCCACTAGATCCCCCCTCAGCCTTCTCTTGTGGAGGCTGAACAGGTTCAGGTCCCGTAGCCTCTCCTCATAAGGCCTGCCCTGCTGCCCCCTGATCATACGAGTGGCCCTCCTCTGGACGCTCTCCATGCTGTCCACATCCCTCTTCAAGTGCAGCACCCAGAACTGGACGCAGTACTCCAACTGCGGCCTGACCAGTGCCGCATAGAGGGGGAGGATCACCTCCTTGGACCTGCTCAAGATGCATCTGTGGATGCATGACAAGGTACGGTTGGCCTTCCTGACTGCATCCCCACACTGCCGGCCCACGTTCATCTTGGAGTCGATGATGACTCCAAGATCCTTTTCCGCCTCTGTACTGACAAGAAGGGAATTCCCCAGCCTGTAGGTATGGTGCTGATTGTTCCTCCCCAGGTGCATCACTTTGCACTTGT
>NW_017729011.1:883104-884581 GCF_001723915.1 Gavialis gangeticus
GCCCAGCAGGGGAGGGGGGGGTGACTGTTCCAGTCCCTGCTTAGGAAAATGGAGGCAAAGAAATCGTTAAATATGTTGGCTTTGTCGTCTGGTGTGACGACCAAATTTCCCCACATTTCGTTGGAATGAAACTCAAGTCAGCAAGGCCTGATGATCTTCATTCCAACGTCCTGAAGGACCTGACAGAAGAGATCTTGGAGACCTTGGCACCGATCTTTAGGATGTTATGGGAGGCGGGCTAGGTATCAAAGGAATGGAAAAAGGCCAACATGGTGTCCCTCTTTTTTAAGAAGAGAGGCAAGAAGGAGGGCCCAGGGAACTACAGACTAGTTAGCCTCACCTCGATACTTTGGAAGTTACTGGAGCATATCCTAAGGAAGGCCATTTGCCAGCATCTGGAGGAGGAAAGGCAGATTGCAAGCAGCCATGATGGATTTATGAAAAACAAATTGTGTCAAACAAACTTGATCTCCTTCTCATAAACAAATTGGAGAAATGTGGGCTGGATAAGACTACCACAAGGTGGAGAGAGAACTGGCAAAATAGCCACAAGCAAAAGGTAACTATTAATAGGTTGTGACAGGAGTGCTACTATTGGAGCCTCTCCAGGTATGGCTCTGCCCTCCTGTAATGGGCCAACCGCCTGCTTACTCTCCTGCCATGCCTTGATCTTATTTAGTTAATAAATTGTTGTAATTAGCAGAAGGCTGCCCATTTCTATGCGCCCCAATGACAGGGGGCGCTATCTGCGGCTCCTTTTCCTCCCCTACACCACAGCCCAAGCCTCACAGATGGTGCTAGTGTGATCTGACTTTGGCCCTATTATGTCTCGGCCCTCCTTTTGCCCTTGGGGCTCCTCGCCGCCCCTCTGCACTCTCAGGGCTTCTCTGCACTCTCGCAAAATACTGCGCCTTCTCCGGCACCAGGAACCCCCCCCCGCTACTGGGGAGTCCCTATGAGGCCGCCTCCACCCCTAATAGCCTCACCCAGTCCTCCGGTTAAACAGTAAACACAAAACACAAAGCCCCCGGGCTATAACATAAAGCTAAACCGTCCAGTCAGACAACAGTTAATCCCTACCAGGCAAAAATACTCCAGCTCACGGCAGCAACCTGTGGATACTCATGCAGCCAAACCTTGCCCTTCTCTCCGCGCTGGCTGAACTCCTCACTCCTTGACTGCCAGAGGAGGAACTGCCATCCTAGCCTCCTGCCTGGGTTTAAGAAGGGCTAAGCCCTGCCCCTTCCTGTCAGGGGGTTTCACCAGTTGCCCCAGCAACCAGCACCTGTGTTGCCCTGGTGACTGGTGGCTGCGCCTCCCCCTTCTCACTGCTAGGGGACTCTCTGGAGCCATCCCTGTTCTCAGGCGCAGGGCACCTAAGTGCTCTGCGACACAGGTCCATGTTGGAATGGCAGGACATTTTGAGTAAAGTCCTCCAGTGGTCTGTTCTCAGCTTGGTGCTGTTTAATGTGTTTAT
>NW_017729011.1:889581-890230 GCF_001723915.1 Gavialis gangeticus
CAGGTCCATGTTGGAATGGCAGGACATTTTGAGTAAAGTCCTCCAGTGGTCTGTTCTCAGCTTGGTGCTGTTTAATGTGTTTATTAATTATTTGGATCCTGCCATAGAAAGATTCTTGAGCAAGTTTGCAGACGACGTGAAACTGGGAAGCATTGTGAATATGTTGGAGAATGTGAGCACAATTTGGAAGGATCTTGTGATAGATTGGAAAACTGGGCTAGAGCTAAAAGAATGAAGTTCAGTGTGGACAAACCTTGGGAAGAATAATCAAAAAGAAATATAATATGGGTGACACTGGTTGGATGGCAGCACTGTGGAAAAAGACTTGGGAGTCTCAGTAGATCACAGACTCAGTATGAGTCTGCAGTGTGACACAGCCACACAAAAGACAAATGCAGTTCTGGGCTTCATCAACAGAAGTATTAGGTGTAAGACAAGGGGGGTGATAGTGCCTCTCCCTACTCAGCACTGGTAAGACCTTATCTGGAGTACTTTGTGCACTTCTGGGCTCCACATTTGAACAAGGACATGGATAAGGGGGACCAGCAGGGTTTGGGTGGGGGGGACCAGTGGGGTTTGGAAGAGACCTTGTTCCCCTGAGCGCCTTCTAGAGTAACAAGGAATAACAGCCATAAGTTGCTAGAGAGTA
>NW_017729011.1:890241-890448 GCF_001723915.1 Gavialis gangeticus
AAGGTCCAGAGGCAGGCAACAAAGATGATCAAGGGCTTGGAACGTAAATCCTATGAGAGCGACTGAAGGTGCTAGGCAAGTTCAGCTTGTGCAAATGGCACTTAAGAGGGGACATGATCAGTCTTCAAATACTTGAAGGGCTGCCATAAAGAAGAGGGAAAGCACCTTTTCTCTCTTGCTGCAGAGAGGAGGATGTGGACCAATGGC
>NW_017729011.1:895448-899580 GCF_001723915.1 Gavialis gangeticus
CTCTTGCTGCAGAGAGGAGGATGTGGACCAATGGCCTGAATATGCAGCAAAGTAAGTTTTAGACTGGATATCAGGGAGAATTTCTTCACTGTTAGCATCATGAGGTAGTGGAATAGACTGCCATGGGAAGTTGTGGACTCTCCATCACTGAAGGCGTTCTAGAAGAGGTTGGACAGCCACTGGTCAGGGATGATCTAGGCGTAGCTATGCCTATTTTCTACCATTGGTATTGCCCATACTTTTCAACTTTGCTGGTTGCTCCTCTCCTCTCCTCTCTTCCCCACTTTTTCTGCTATGTGTCAGAGTGTTTTTAAACCTTCCCAGAGGCATTGAGTGTTGGTTACAGCTAAGGCTGAGGACTTCAACTGGGGTTTGCTGATTCTCCTGCTAGGAGCAAAGCCAGAAGTTCCTGGGTCTTGTCCCTCCACTCGGGGTCAGACCAATCACTATAGTTGGGGTCAAGAAGGAATTTTCCCCTACGGTCACATTGGCATGGACTGGGTTTTTTTGCCTTCTGTACCAATGGGGAGTGTGGGGGGACTGTACCTAAGATCTCTTGTGCATATACTGAGAACATTTTATAGAAGCAGGACGTTGGCTGTGTGGTTCCTCGTGACCTGTGGCAGATTAGGGTGTTAGGTCTATGTTGTGTTAGGGTTAAGGGTAGTCTTTATGTAGAGTTTAGATTTTGGATCATTATAGGATGGTTTGGATAGGAATGATCCTGCCTCTTGGCAGGGGACTGGAATAGATAACCTCTTGAGGTCCCTTCCAACCTGACTTCATGATTCTGCCAGGGAACTGAGGCCCTGCTCCCACCAGCAGCAGAGACCTGCTAGTGTTAGCACCATGCCTCCTTTCAGAGCAAAGCTCTCCACTGCTAATGCCTGGTGACACTTGGCAGCCTGGCAACCCTTGGCATCCTACTTTTATTCCATCCTGGGGATGTGGAATGGCTGAGCAGTGGCATCAAGCCCTAGTTTATTGTAAGCTGGGAAAACCACAGCTCAGGGGATAACACAGACAAGGATGGAACCAGTAGTCAAGGCCCTAAAGCTATATGCAGGCTGAGGCACCCAAGCAGAGCTCCATACAGAGTTATGCACCCTCTTTGCCAGTGACTGAGGGCTCCTGTTCTCTGTCCAGGGCCTCAGATACAGGCTGAGAGCGTCCCAAACCAGGCGAACAGGTTGGGCAGTGTGATGGGACAGTTGCGATCAGGCCATGCCTTGGTGGCGGAGGTGGCCTATGCAATGAAGACATCCCTCATGCCAAAGTGAGAGCATCTCCAGGGAGGCTTTTCTGGAACAGCTGCTACTGTGACCTGACAGAGCCCCCTCTCCCCAAATGGCTTACAGCTTGCTTCTGCTGCCGTGGCTCATTAGCAAAGGGAGGATGGGAGGAGAGGTGAGCTCTCCCCCATGTTGGCTGCACTCAACAGGCAATCTATCACTGTGTTTCTCTGGCCCTAGTGGAGCCCCGAGCTGTGGAAAGCTGCAGCTGGCACCAGCAAAGGGACTGGGGGCTCTGGGGGTGAGCGAGCCAGTTGGAGATCATAAACTACCTGGTAGGAGCAGCAAAAGGCTCTGCCTGCCTGGTGGCCAAAGCCAGGCATTGCAGGACAAGGTGCATACCTCCCCTCTTGTCCTTTCATAGCACCCTTCCTTCTGCCTGACTTCATCTTGACTGGACTAGCTATCTATCCTCCTGTTCACCTCATTGTGCAATACACCATGCAAACTGCACCTCCCGTCTGACCATGGCTGATGCCTGGTTTGTGCCCTAAAGCACGCAGCTGCCTAGCTTGTGTCAGAAAGGGTCTGGCTCCCCTGTTGACAGCTGGGGTCAGAAATGGGTCACCCTCCTGAGACAATGGTCAGGACAAAGATACTCTCTCCTCCTTGGCTTCCCTCTGCAATGATGAGCAACCCTTAGAAAAAAGGGTGTGTGAGAGAGAGAGGCTGATGCAGAGAACAAGCAAAGCAGGAGGATGATGCAGAAATCAGTGCTTCTGCCTTTTCCCCACCTCTACAAGCCCGGCAGACCTCTCATGGTGTGGGAGCAGCCTGCAATCTCAGTACTAGGGAACCACAGTGTGTGGAGCTCATCCATGCACTAGCTGTCTTTTCCCTAGACTTGGGTAAGGCCATTAGTGAGCCAAGTTTGGTGGGCTCAGCTGCAGCCACCAGGGTTGTCTCCACATCACAGGAACCAGCAGACTGCGTGGAAGCAAGGTCAGTCTCTGCTTCTGAGGAGCGTGGGACTGGAATGAGGAAGGGAGGTAAGGACTGAGGGCACTGGCAGGGTGCATGGGAGGCTAGGGCTGGAGGAGTAGGGCCCAGCCTGAGTGGCATTGGCAGAGCCATGAGGTATAGCCAACACCTTTGGACTCTCACAAACTTGTCTGAAAGGTTTAATAATCCCCAGTGAAGACCCAGCCTGAAGAAACCAGGAGGTGCAGGGACTGCTGACAGTGGGAGCCCTCCAGCCTCTTTGGCAAGGTTGCATCAGCCTGACTTGACCAGGGATGCTGGCTGGAGCAGCTGGCAGCTCTTAGAGCTACGCTGGTCATGGGAGGAGATTCACCAGGCTCTGCAGGTCAACACTATGAGGCCCCGACTTGTTTTTGGCTTCCCAGACACACAAGTCTCCTCTGGCTTTCTGTGAGCTGTGTTCTTGTGCAGGGGTGGGCCAACCCATGGCACAGGCAGTCTGTGTGTGGGGCATGTGTCAGATCAGGGTGGGGACAGGCAGCACAGTGACAGAGGGCAGAAAGCAGTGCAGCAGAACAGATGGGGAGCATGGCTTGGAGCAGAAAACAGAGCAAGGGAAAGGGATCAAAGCACTTGGCAAGAGTGTGGGCCTAATTTGTGGCCCCCACTGTGGTTGACTCCACTACTCTAGTGCAAGACAAGGCACCCCAGTCCCCACAGCCCTTTACAGACTGCCAGATCCAGGAGCAATGCTTTGTGATGAAAACAGGCTCCTTGTGAATGGCCATCTCCCCTAGCCATGCAAGGGCCTGCCAGATTTGACCTCTCTTCTAGTTACTGAGCAGAACTTGTCTGATGATACTCCAATGGACGTGGTGGCATGACTACTGGGAGGAGTTGCTTTGACAGCACAAATACTCAACAGTGCCCTAAGTCAGTGCAGTCCATTGAGGCTCACCAGCCCTCTGCCTCTCAAATACAGGGCTCTGGAGAGACAGGAAAGGTCTAGGTATGTGGAATGAATCCTTTGCCCAGGTGTATTCAGGGGCTCTAAGAGGTTAGTGCTTTGCTCGCTGTGTTCCCTTGCTGATGGTGCCATCATGTGGCGATTTCTAAGATGAACACTTCTTCAGATTGCTGGTGTCTTCTTTCTGCTATCAACAGTTCTGCATGTGGGACACCAATCACCTGCCCACTGGGCACTGCTGAGTCCTATGGGCTGCAGGAGCAAATACAAGCTCCGTGCTTTCAGACCCCGGGGTCTGATGTTTGCGGTGCCCAGGTTGTAAAATAGAGTGCAGGGTGTTTGTTTTCTGCTCCCTGCTGCCAAGTTTTGCCAGTTGCTACTTGGAGAAGAAAATTTCTTCCCAGCCCCATGGTTTTGTTTTATTTTTCCCCACCTTTCTCAGAGGCATTGGGCGTAGGCTGCAGGCAAGGCTGGGGACTTTGACCGGGGTGTGCAGTACTCCTGTTGGGACTAAAAGCAAGAGGTTCTGGTTAAAGGGTCCTGCCCCTCTTCTGCTTAGGGACAGACTGATCATATTTGGGGTCAGGAAGGAATTTTACCCCACAGTCAGACTGGCATGGACCGTGGGGATTCTGCCTGCCTCTGTAGCAGGGACATGGCCTCTTCCCGGGATGCCTTGAGTGTATTTTCATAAATTTCATAGACATTAGGGCTGGAAGGGACCTTGGAAGATCATCGAGTCCAGCCCCCTGCCCAAAGGGCAGGAAGTCAGCTGGGGTCATAGGATCCCAGCAAGATAAGCATCCAATTTGCTCTTAAAGGTGTTCAATGTAGGTGCTTGAACCACCTCCGATGGCAGGCTGTTCCAGACCTTGGGGGCTCAGACAGTAAAGAAATTCTTCCTTATGTCCAGCCTGAAACGGTCTTGTAGTAGTTTATGACCGTTCGACCT
>NW_017729011.1:900008-900278 GCF_001723915.1 Gavialis gangeticus
TTTGCTGAGCCTGTCCAGGTCAGCCTGGATCACCCGCCTGTCTTCTGGTATGGATGCTTTGCCCCAAAGTTTGGTGTCATCGGCGAACTTGGCCAGTCCACTTCTGACTCTAATGTCCACATCATTAATGAAAACGTTGAACAATATGGGTCCAAGGACAGAGCCTTGAAGAACCCCACTGGTCACAGGGCACTACCATCAATTATTACCCTCTGGGTCCAACCACGGGGCCAATTTTCCAGCCAGCGGATCATGGTGGACCCAAGGCCA
>NW_017729011.1:905278-905483 GCF_001723915.1 Gavialis gangeticus
TGGCATGGACCGTGGGGATTCTGCCTGCCTCTGTAGCAGGGACATGGCCTCTTCCCGGGATGCCTTGAGTGTATTTTCATAAATTTCATAGACATTAGGGCTGGAAGGGACCTTGGAAGATCATCGAGTCCAGCCCCCTGCCCAAAGGGCAGGAAGTCAGCTGGGGTCATAGGATCCCAGCAAGATAAGCATCCAATTTGCTCTT
>NW_017729011.1:910483-912321 GCF_001723915.1 Gavialis gangeticus
TGAAGTCAAGATATATGACATCAATCTCTCCTCCCTTGTCCAGGTGATATGTCACCTGATCGTAGAAGGAAATGAGATTGGTCAAGCAAGACCTACCCGCGTCAAACCCGTGCTGGCTATCCCTCAGGATGTTGGCGTCGGCCAGTCCATTAAGGATGGCCTCTTTAATAAACTTTTCTAAGATCTTCCCCAGGATAGAAGTCAGGCTGATGGGCCTAGTTAGCTGGATCCACTTTCCTCCCTTTCTTGAAGATAGGCACCACATTGGCCTTCTTCCAGTCTTCGGGCACTACACCAGAGCACCAGGAGTTTTCAAAGATCCGTGCCAGAGGCTAGGCTATGATGCTTGCCAGCTCCTTGAGTAGCCTGGGGTGTAGGTTGTCAGGGCCGGCTGACTTGAAGGTGTCCAGCCTCTCAAGGTGTTCCTTCACGAGGTCAGCATTGATGGAGGGCAGGGGATCTCCCTCACCCGGACCCCTCATCCTGTAGCGGGCATGGGCATCCCATGGGACTGACGAAAGACTGACGCAAAGTACCCATTTAATAGGTTGGCTTTTTCCTGGACATCAGTTGTCAGTTGCCCCATCTGGTTCAGTAGGGGTCCAGCATTGCCCTTGCTTTTCCTCTGGTTCCCCACATATCTGAAAAAAGACTTTTTATTGTCCTTGATGCTCAAAGCTAGTTGGAGTTCAGTTGCAGCCTTGGCTTTCCTGGTTTGTTCCCTGCAGGACCAGACCAGTGCAGATTAATCCTCCTTGGAGGTGAATCCCATCCTCCATCTTTTGTAGGCCTTTCCTTTTAGCCTCAGGAGGTCTGCTAGGTCCATGGAGAGCCGGGGGGGGGGGGCTTGCTTTTAACACCCCATGCAGTGGCAGGACATGGACAGGGTTCTTGTCCCCCTTGCTTTGCCAGTGGCAGGTTAAGGGGCTCCCAGTGTTTTGGGGCAACGTGTCTTGTAGGTGTGCAACAGGGTTGTTGTGTAGCTTTAGAAACAGGTTAGACAGGGACTTGCATGGGATGTTTTAAACCAGGCTGTTTCTACCTGAAGCAGGGGCTGGACTAGGTGACCTCTGGAGGTCGCTCCAGCCTTCCTTTAGCGTGACCATGCCATTGCTGGGGCCAGGCTTTTAGAAGAGCTCTGCTCCCGCAGGGGCAGGTGTCTGGAAAGGCCCTGAGGGATGTCCCGCTGCCCCAGCCAAGCACATCCTATAACCCCCTTTCAGAAGGGAGCAAGCACCAGCTCGGAAGCCGACAATTTTCCTGTGCCCACGCAGGGGCCGGGGCAGAGGTTCAGTGTCTCGAGGCAGCTCCAGGAGCACAGACTCGAGCCTTGCTCTGGACTCCTGCCTAAGACTGCTTCCACCCCCCACGCAGGCAGCCAGGGAGGCCACACGAAGGGGACTGATCGCCGCGCACGCGCGTGCCCCTGACTGGGCTATGGAGGCCTCTGTCCTGCGCTTCCCATTCCCAGCCCCAGTTTATTCATAGGCTGGACTCACCCACGTGTGCCCCCACCAGCGAGTCCTGTCTCACTGGGGCCCAGCCTTTTCCGGGGGGAGAGGCTCAAATGAGCTCCCCCGGGTGCCACACTGATCCCTGCCCCATCTGCTCTCTGCTCGCTGGGACGCATCTCGCTCCCGGTGCGGAAGCCCCGCCCCCCCGTGCGCGCGTGCGCACACAATCCCACCATCCGCGCGCCTGCGCGGGTGTCGCACCGAGATGACGCGACGGGGGCGGGGCCGGCGGCGGGGGCTGGACATGGCGGCGGGGAGCGGCCCGCGGGAAGATGAATAAGGGCTGGTTGGAGCTGGAGAGCGACCCCGGTGCGTGCGGGCCGG
>NW_017729011.1:912724-918645 GCF_001723915.1 Gavialis gangeticus
CCCGGGAGCCGCCCCCCCCATCCCGCGCGGCCCCTGTCTCTGCCCCGTCCCCGCGCTCCGGCCCCTGGCAGTGCCTGGCGCCGCCGGCCCGGGGCTGGTGCTCGGGAGCCTTGGGGGTGCTGCTCGGCGCCCGGCAGGGCCTTGTCTGCAGCGGGGCGGCGCGTACGGGGGGCTCCGGGACCCACGAGCTCTTGCTGTGGTCGAGGCCTGTAAGATCAGCCCTTTGCCCCAGCCTCCCCTGCGGACTTGCCCAGGGTACGGTTAGCTGCAATGGGATCGGCATTGCTGCTGGCAGGATAAGGATTCAGTTATTCATCGCTGCAAGTTGCTCTTTGCTGAGGCACTTAACAGAGATGCGGACGACCAGTGCTTTTACCGAGCAGGCCACAGCTTGGGGCTGGCATTACCATACAGGCCTAGCAGCAAAGTGTGTGATGTGTATGAGGGGCATGCTGTAAGGATGAGAGAATCAAGCCCTTGTGGTCATTTACTTCTTTCGCTTCTTCCTATATTTTGCTTTGGAGAGCCAGGAGGAGCTCCTTCTCCCTTGTGTTATCTTGAGTGTTTATTTACTGCTGAAAGTCTTAAGATGCAAAGGGCCTGATTCTGTCAGTCCATTTGTGAAGGAAGATGGGAATTGCATTGCCTGTAGGTAGGATTAGAGCCTTCTTCTTTAAAAGGTGAAATAAGATACGTTGCAGGAGCAGGTAGGATTGCCCTCTTCATGGTTGTGATGCACTGCAGCCGAAACTGTTCCAGGTCATGTAGGGTGGTGATCACACTACCCCGTGGCGCTCCCAGGTGAGCAGGAGGAGGAGGATTGCACATACGTTCAGAGACTTGAAGGCCAGGATGAGCTGTCTAGTCTGACCTACAAGACTTGGAACCCCTCATTCAGTTGCTTCTAAATCAAACCCAGGTTCGGAGTGGGGTACATCTCTCTTAGCAATGCATCAAGTCTTGATTTAAAATCTTCAGCACCATCTCCAGCAATGGCTCATTACAGTGGTTTTGTGGAGCAGGCCTGCCTCGCAAAACCACTGTAGTGGTTTAACCTGCACTGTTAAAACTTTACATCTTTATTTCTAGTCTGAGTTATTCTAGTTCGGGGCAGGCAGTTATTTTGGGCGGAGGGCCGCTTACTGAGTTTTGGCAAGCCATCAAAGGCTGCATGATGGACAGCCCTGGGCAGACAAATATTAATTTTCTAAATTTTTTAGGGGCCCTGCGGGCTGGATAGAATGGCCTGGCAGGCTGCATCCGGCCCACAGGCCACATTTTGCCCGCCCCATATCTAGTTGCAGCTTCCAGCCACAGGCTCTCGGGTCTTTTTCTAGTAGCTTAGTTGGAGCCATCTGCTAATGGATGTCTCTTCTCCACTTCGCGTACTTGTAAACTGCATTGAAGTTTCCATGTGGACCCGTCCTTCCTTTGGAGGAACTGAATAATTAAACTTCTTAATCCTTTTGCTTTCAGGCATGTTCCAAAGGCCTCAGGTCATTCTTGCAGCTCTTCACTGGGCCTTGCTCATTTTTTTTTCGGCTTTCCCTTTGAAAAGTGGACACCAGAACTAGGCCTATTATTCCAGCAGTGGTTTCCCTAATGCCATGAGAGAAGTGGTGCCTCCCTACTTTTGCTTGCATGTACAACTGAGGTGTGTGTTAGTTGCCTTCACTACAGAATTGTAGGGAGCTTCTGTTTTGCTGCAAGTCTGCCATAACCTGAGTCTCTTTGCTGTATTCAGGGCATTATCCCCGGTCTTTGAAGTGTGGGATTCAGAAGTTTTACAGTGACTAGATCTAGCCAAGGGCACCGCAAGCTCAGCACAGCACAGTACAGCACTCTGTACTACAGGACAGTCTCTTTTTGACTCCACTGCACCTTGATTAATTGCTGTTTCACATGCTCAGAAATAAATTCAAAATGCTGTCATTTTAAAACTAGGAACTGATCAAGTTGTTTCTACTTCAAGATAGGGAGGAAAAAAGGCAGAGTGCCATTTCTTAGGAGAATCTCTGGTGCTGCTGGGGATGTATTGCAAAATTTGGTGGTCCCTGTGCTGGCCTTCTCTGTACTGCCTGGATTAAGCAGAAATGCTCTGAGAAGAGAAGGGTGATCTCAGGTTGTCTCTTAAAACCTTTTTAAGATGTCAATGCATGTGGTACAAACCAGGCATCTACTTGTATGCCAGGGGCAGTGTCCTGGCCAGGTGTAGACTTGTGCTGAAATCAGCCCAGACTTGTTCTGTAGTAGTGCTCTCTGATCCCAGTTCCAAACCTGCAATTTCCTGCAGAAGGTGGTGTGAGAACTGTGCTGCACTGGTGAGAGCATGTGGTCAGGGAGCTTCATTAGTCTTCCCTGCAGCATGCATATGCTACTCAGCCAGAGGTTCTGACCTCAGTTTTGTTCCCCTTCAGGTCTGTTCACCCTGTTGGTAGAAGATTTTGGTGAGTATAAGAGCTTTTTTGTAATATTTGTTTCATCCTGGATGCTGCCCCTGGCTCCCGCCTGTTGGTCTGATACTATTCTCTGCTCTTTCTCTTTCAAGGGGTTAAAGGGGTGCAAGTTGAGGAGATCTATGATCTACAGAGCAAATGCCAGGGGTAAGTTATCAACTCAGCAGTATGACTTCCTGGAGCAGGGTTCATCAGGGGGAGAAAAGCTTAGTTTGTGGGTCTTTCCTTAAGCAGTTCTGTGTTGAGAGTGTATCAGACATTTAAAGACATCTATATTAGCAACGTCTAACAGGGAAGTGATTGGAAAAGGTGCTTCATCAGACTGCAGGAGTAGGATACATGATCAACCCTCTCACTTGCCTTGGAGGAAGAGCAAAGAGCTAAGCCATGGCAGTGCTGCAGGCTGGAGCTCCAGGCTGGTACTAGAATGGGAGAATTGGTAGCGAGAGAACCTGTGGGGTCTCGGGGATGTACTTCAGGGTTTTCCTGTCTTTGCATCAGCCCCACTAGCAAATGCAATTACAGATCTCTGTACAGTCACTAGTGAGGTTTTTCCACAGTGCTTAGAAATGACCCCAGTGAAGAACCTTCCAGTCAAAACCAGTACCTGACTCTGCTTAAAAAACTTTTGCCCTGTAATCATACTGTAGTGGGAAACAGTGGGGCATATAGTGACCAGCATACTGGAGTATGAGACAGTGAGAGGCACCTGCTGGAGCATGTGGTTGCCCTGCTCTCTCATGTCTTCTTCTGTCACATAACTCTGGTAAATCTGTTAAAAGGTTATGGGTTTGGCACTGTCTCAATTTACCTGTCTTGTGCATCGGGGGGAGGGGGGGCAGCGGTGTGGAAATCAGCTGAAGTGAATTGTCTTTGCCAAGAGTTGGAGGCAGTGGCAAGCACCTCCCACTCTGGGTTTGGCCTGACCTCTTCTCTCTCCTCCTATTGTGGAAGAAGGCCTCTGGCATTAACTGACTGGAATAGCCCAGTCCAGGTTGGTGGGAACTTTTCTAGTCTGAGGCAGTTGCTGACCTAGCTCACGCTGTTTGTTTTCAACCTGCCAGTCCTGTTTATGGGTTCATTTTCCTCTTCAAATGGATTGAAGAACGCCGGTCTCGCCGGAAGGTTTCCACCCTGGTAGACGAGACATCAGTGATCGATGATGACATTGTCAATAATATGTTCTTTGCCCACCAGGTAAGCTGGGTGGGACCTAATGTGAGGAGCTCTCTGCGGTGGTGCGGAGGAGAGTGGACAGATGGGGTGGGTTGATGTGCTGGTATCTCTTCATCAATCCAGAATATGCACAAATTGGGAAGGAAGTTACTGGCTGGGCAGCTATTCACTGAAATGAGAAGGCGCAGTATTATACATATGCCTTGGGGGAGGGTGTATGCTTAACCTGTCAGATCTGGACTCTGGGACCACACCTGGGGGTGGTCTTTGCACATGAGTGACAAACATATTGTGGGACTTAATGAGAGAAGGCAGCTGGGAATGGGAGACAGGACCATGAAAAGAGAGGTGTGGGGGTCACCGCTGCCACATCTGTAAGTAGCAAGGGTACAGGACAGAGTGCAGCTTATGGGCACATCTGTCAGACTTGCTTAGGTTACTGTGTCCTTTGGAGCATGGACTGCTGTGCTGTGTGCACAGGGCATGGAACCTACCCTGGAGAAGGGGTCCAGTGCTTTGTCCATGGGGTGGTCTTTCTGAGGGCTGGCCTAGGTGCTTGTGCCGAGGTAGAGCTGGGGGGTGAGGTGGGGTGTGTATCTGGGCACTTTGAGGAAGGAACCCTTTGGGGATGGATGACTCCTGCCCAAAACATCAGGGAGCTTTGTTCTCCTGTGATGCGTTCCTACGGTACAGATGTGGCTTAGCAGCTTCTGTGGTGTTTTTCACTCTGGGACTAGGCAAGAGTAGACAGAAGCCACGACCCAAGCACATGAACAAGCTGTTGTGAGGTAGATGAGGGTGAGGATTTATAGCATGTCAGCTACTCAGGTGACTGCTCATGTGCATGCTCTTACATGGTGGTAAAAGAAAGCTGATCTCTGGTAGCTTGGTGCTCTTAAGGGGATAATAGCCTGCACAGCTTAGTAGCTGACACATTGTAAAACCCCATCCTAATTACTTCTCCTGGCCACTTGTTCATGTCCCCACACTCCCTCTCCCCTCTCACCAGAGATCTGATACCCCATCTCTCCTGCACCAGTTGTGGACTGCTGTGAACAGCTCTCCCACACTTGCTGAGTAGGGTTCACAGGAAGGCACTAACTACATGCACCAAAGTGGCTCTCCTGTTTTTCTGTGCTGGTTTCTGCTGGCTGTTGGGAGACTTCTGAGTGAGGGTGAAGCATCATCTTGTTCCTATACTGATTCCTGCTTGTCGCTCCATAGCTGATCCCCAATTCCTGTGCCACCCACGCCCTACTGAGCGTGCTTCTGAACTGCAGCAATGTGGACTTGGGGCCCACGCTGAGCCGCATGAAGGATTTCACCAAGGGCTTCAGCCCAGAGGTATGGGGCAGGGCTGAGATGAGCAGCTGTGTTGTCTTCCTCTCCCAGGAGGTTTCTGTCACCCAGGTCTCTGCTCTCTCACCCCTGTCTTGGTCTTTATGTTCTCCCTAAGCTTCCTCCCATGCTCGCTGTGAGATTTTACCTCCTGTTGCCCTTGCTTGGCTCTGTGCCTCTTCTTGTGCTGTTCTCTGAGCACAGAGCATTGTCTATAGTCATGGTAGTCAAGCACCTCTACTCTTCACATCCTCCTCTAAGTCACCTCTTCCTTCCTCCAAGGAACCCGTCTCCTTCCTCCTCTGGAACTTGCACCATATCTTGATCTTGGGGGTTGCTCTCCCAAGCTTTTGTGCCTGGTTTGTACTTGTAAAGTGCTGTGTATATTTAAGGGTTTTCCATAGACGCTGAGTCCTGATCTGAAAAACCTCAGCCATTGTTTCCCACCATTTCTGGGGTCAGCTGTTCTCTCTCTCTGCTTTCTGTTCCAGAGTAAAGGCTATGCCATCGGCAATGCCCCAGAGCTGGCCAAGGCCCATAACAGCCATGCCAGGTGAGTGTGGAGGTCATTGTACAGCTCTGTGGGTTGGGAGAGGGAGGCTGCTGCTGCATTGACCTTGGGCCCTTTTGCCTTTGCAGGCCAGAGCCTCGCCATCTGCCGGAAAAGCAGAATGGAATCAGTGCTGTGCGGACCATGGAGGCTTTCCATTTTGTTAGCTATGTTCCCATCAAGGGACGGCTCTTTGAGCTGGATGGCCTGAAGGTCTATCCCATAGACCATGGTAAGGAACTTGTCATGGTGTCCTGCTCCAGTAGGAAATGCCCTGGCCCCTCACGTGACTCCCCAGGAAGTAGCCAGCAGCAACCTCTTGTGTCAGTGCCTTGCTGATTTGCTTGATTCAATGAATTTACCTTCTCCGTGAGCATCTTCCCCTTCCCCCCCCCCCCCCC
>NW_017729011.1:918655-933094 GCF_001723915.1 Gavialis gangeticus
CCTTCCCCCCCCCCCCCCCCCCCCACAGTGGAAAGGGAGTCTTCAGCTCCTTGGACTGGTTTTGCATGAATTTTTGGTAGACACTCACTCTTTGCCCCTTGTAGCACCAACAAGAGCAGAAGGCTTAGAGCTGGGAAGCTGCTGCCCAGTACAGGCTGAGACTCATGACAAGGAACTGTAGATGGCTTCAGGTGTGCCCATGTTTGGGAGGCCTGGTCCTGGGCTGTCGCTGGCCTGTGACCATGCCTTGGCAAATCTGCTGTACCTCCATATTATCTCAGGGCTCTGCCTGGGATTATATGTACATGACTGCTGCAGATATCTGCAGCCCCTGCTCTTCTGTCAATTAGCGCTGCCCCAGCTGCACCCCTTCAATCCCAACGTGAAGAATTGCTGCTGTCTCAAGCTGGGATGTCCCCTGTGTGGAGGCTGCTTCTAGTGCTAAATGGTAGCTGAGATCACAGTTTGGACTCAATTGCATTTCTACATGTGGCTTAAAATGTATTTGCCTGGAGATGGAAGGGAAGCTTATTAATCATAGAATCCTAGAAAATGAGGGTTGGAAGGGACCTCAGGAAGTAATCTAGTCCAACCCGCTGTTTTTCTTCCTCCTTCTAAAAGGGCACTGAGGATTTTGTTCTCATGGGAGAGTTGTATTTGTGGATACACTGGAGATCCAACATTCTCATCTTCCTGAGGGGTCATAAGGCTGTCTTTATAACCCCAGACTTGTTCCAAGTGAGGGGATTGCAATGATCTTTTGTAGCACAATGGGCTTTTTGCAGGGTAGCAGTACTCCATGTGTTTTACATGATTAAAATGTTTGCTTCTCTGTCTTGCCAGCACAAATCCCAGCTATAGGGGTCAGGAAGCAGCTGAGAATTTGCTTCCAAGGCAGGAGAGCATGTGCTTTCCATGCTGTACCCAGCATGCACCAAAGTTGAGCCCTGCTTTGTAGATGAGGAGAAGTGAGCTCACACCAGGACTTCTGTAGTCGTGGGAATAGATTCACAGACCCTACTGTGATTTCCTGGGGACCTGCTGTTCCAAAGATGCTCCTTATCCATATGGGTGGCTTTTTTTGTTGTTGTTTTTTGTCTAGCTTGTGGGTTGCAGAATACAAAGGATCTTGGTGGCCGTCTGGCTAGACTGAGGTTGGGAAACTTGTTTGGCTTTGCTAATTCTTGTTTCTGGCTGTTTCCCCAGGGCCCTGGGCTGAGGATGAGGAGTGGACAGACAAAGCCAGAAGAGTGATCATGGAGAGGATTGGACTGGCCACAGCAGGGTAAATACCTTGATGAGCTTGGCCTTCCTGAACATGTTTGCCATGATGCACCCCAGTTCTCTGTGGGCTTGTGAGCAAGTAGAAGGTCTTCCTATCCTGGGTATGGCCCCACAGGGAGGGGAAGGCATTCCCCTGTACCAGACACGGGCCGAATGCTTCAGAGGTATATGAAAGAGAGAAAATGAGTTGAAGCCTCTCTCCTGCAGTCTCAGCAGCCTTCTGAGGGTGCAGGGAGAGTTCTTTGTTTAAATGAAGTCTCCCTGAATAGCTGTGTACCAGTTGAAGTATGGGTGAGATGAGCACGCTTGATCTTTTGCTTGTATTAGCTAGTGTGTCCCTAGCTATAGTAACACTTGAGACAAGTTAGGGCCTTTGACTTGTATCCTGTGCTACTGAAACAGGCCTCTGAGGGAGCTTGCATACCAGGCCCTGGTATGATTGGAGAAGGTGCCACAGATATGGCAGTATGACAGCCCAGAGCACAGGCGCTGGCAATGCAATGTGTGCACTCTGATTGTTCAGCTGGTTGTTTTATCAGCCACTCATTCCCCTCTGTAGGACTGCCCAGGTGCACTTTGCCATCCAGGATAGTGCAGCAAGAGCCAGTTACTCTGACTGGCACGTTTCATTGCTCTCTTGAACCACTGAAGTGACTGACTAACACCTACACCACTTGAGACTCCACTCTTCCACCGTAAATACCTTTTTGGTAGTAGGAGTGACTGTTTATTAAAGGGGTAGGGCTGTGCAAAGCTTTGGTTCTTGATTTTGATTTGGCCCAATTCAGTGGCTGAATCTCCAAATCGGAATTGAATCAGGAGACCCTTTAATCCAGGGGCGGGCAATTATTTTGGGTGGAGGGCCACTTACTGAGTTTGGCAAACAATTGAGCACTGCATGATAGGCAGCCAAGGGCAGACAAATATTAATTTTTCTAAATTTTTTTTTTTTAAGGGCCCCACAGGCTGGATAGAATGGCCTGGAGGGCCACATCTAGCCCGCGGACTGCATTTTGCCCACCCCTGCTTTAATCTCTCCGAATTTAATTGGAACCCTCTGAATCGATTCGGACATGGACACAGCTATAAATGTTGTTTTTATATACCTCTGGGCAGCAGGCGGCTTGTGAATGCTGTGATGCTGGGGTGCCTGGTGTATCGCACAGAAGCACGGGGGACTCCCCAGCGTGCTCAGCAGCAGACTTGGAAGTGGACCAGAAGCACTTCTGGTCCATTTCTGGGTCCGCTGGGGAGCGCTCTGAGGTGGGGGGCCCACGCTTCACCAGTTCAGCGACTGGTGCCTCCTGGGTCTGGGGGGTGCACCTGGAGTCCCCCCCACAGCCGATCACTGGGGTGAGGGGGGACCCACCAGCGCACTACCCGGTAGACCAGGAAGCACTTCTGGGTTCGCTGCTGAACACATGGAGGGCCCTCCTGCACTCCTGCGGGACACTCCATCCGCCCCACCATTGCAATAATCGCAAGCCCTGCTGGTACATTGAGGTATGTAGAAAAACCATTTAAAGCTGTGTCTGTGTCCGAATCGTGGATTCTCTGAATCGGCATCAAATCGGGGACAGTGATCTGAATCAATGAATCTAATCGCTGTCCCTGATTTGAGCTGAAATATGAATTGAATAGGGCCTACTTCATATGCCACTATTAAGGGGTTCTTCTCTGTCCCTTTAAGATCTGACCTTGGAGAAGGGAATGGAAGAACTTGAATTCAAGACAGGTCTCTGAGATTGGTAGGGAATTTTGGCTGCTGCCTGGCATGTGAGGTGGTACCAGTGAACCCCAAACCTGAAGACTCTGTAGTGCCCCTAGGGCACCCTCTGTGGGCATTTAGAATTGTACTCTGTGCTCTACACAGCATGCTCCCACTTCCATAGATACTGGTGCTCAGCCCTTCAGTGCTGCAGGCTGGGTGTTGAGTGCCCCTGCATAGTGTAGTATGTATTTGTAACTGGCTCCCTAGGAACTTGTCTGATCCCATGCAGTATTTCTGGGGGCCTCACAAACACCACCCTTGAGACTTTGCCTTTGGAAGCCAGGATGGCAGCTATGGCATGGGGAGGTGAAGTGACTGATTCACGATCCACAGCACAGGATCCCAGATTGTCCAATCCTCAAGTTCCTTACCTCATTTTTCTAGATAAGGTATTCCAATCTTTTTTGTTTTTTCGTTTTCTTTCCTTTTAGGGAAACTTATGTACCTGGTTCACTCACCATACCAGTTGCAGCACTCACTTTTTCTCACTGCCCTATAAGGCACTCTGGATAACTTTATTGCTTAGTTCTGGGAAGGCCTAGACTTATGCTAAGAGCCTTAGCATAACTCAGTTTGCCCACTACACAGACACCTCCCTGTTTTAAACCCATTCCTCTGTTCCATGTCCTGGCTACTGTCACCCAAAATGCGGCATTCAAATTCTGCAGGGAATTTCCTTCCATAAAAGGTTAATTTTTGGTCACTGCTCAGCCAGCCCCTCTGAGCATAATAGCTCCCAGGTGCCACCCCAGCACTGCAGTGAAGGCCTACCAGGTGGGGACATGGCTTCAGGGTCCTTGTGGTGGCTCAGATAAGCTCTGGCTCATCTGCCTCTTGGACAGTCAGCTTGTAGCCCTGTACAGCCCTGCCATTTGACTTCAGAGCCCCCAACACCTGTTACTTTAGGTAGTCAACTGGTTGGAGCCTTGCTCAGCCAGCTGGAATCCTCATGTCTGCTGTATGTGAATTCATGTTGCCCCATTGTCTTTGGTTGCTGGAGCCTGATTTCTAGCTACAGGGTAATGTCTGGTCCTCATGAAATGGGCCATGAACATGGGTGGCAGCATTTGGCCTGTAGACTGCATGGTGTGGTAGTGCTATCTGAATCCCCATTTGTGACTTGTCGGGCAGCTGCTTTCCCCAGTTGACCCAAGGCTGACACACCCTGTGTGCTTTGCCACAGGGAGCCATACCATGATATTCGCTTCAACCTGATGGCAGTGGTGCCTGACCGGAGGATGAAGTATGAGTCTAAACTGCACATCCTGAAGATGAACAGGCAGACTGTCCTGGAGGCCTTGCAGCAGGTAGGAAAGGCAAGACACCAGCATGAATGCAGCTAAAGAGAAGAAAGCAGGGTTTGCTGTCCTTAGTTTTGGGTATCTCCAGGTATTGCAGCGCCCTGTGGTCTCACTCCAGAATGGTGGTGGCTCTGCTTAGCAGACCGTGTCCTAGGTAAGCAGTGCCTTTGATTTCCCTGTGTCCGGGGTCTTAGTACTGGTTTCATGCCTCTTTTCCAGCTGGCCGCTTGTCTTCCCTCTTCCTGCCTAGGCCCACTAGCTGAGGGTAGCTGAGTTTCCATTTAGCCATGTCGTTGAGCCCTTCTAACCTGGTCCCATTTGAGCCAAGTAGCCTGGTGACCTGGTTCCTCAGTGTTGTAAGGCTGGCTGAGATGTGCCAGTTCAGTCCATTTCTATCTAGCACTGAACATAGATTCATAGATGTTAGGGACAGAAGGGACCTCATTATGTCATCGAGTCCAACCCCCTGCCTTGGGCAGGATAGAGTGCTGGGGTCAGATGACCCCAGCTAGATGCTTGTTGTCTCCTCTTGAAGACCCCCAAGGTACGGGAGAGCACCACCTCCCTTGGAAGCCCATTCCAGGTTCTGGCAGTCCTTACTGTGAAGAAGTTCTTTCTAATGTCCAACCTAAATCTGCTCTCCCTCAATTTGTGGCTATTGTTCCTAGTTGCTCCAGGAGGTGCTCTAGTAAATAGAGCATTTCCTATTCCCTGCTGCCCTCCCATGATGAATTTATAGGCAGCCACCAGATCACCTCCCAGCCTTCTCTTGCAAAAGCTGAAGAGATCTAGGTCCTGCAGTTTCTCCTCATAGGGCCTATATGAGTGGCCTCCTCTGAATCATGTTAAAGCAGTTTGATTTGAGGTGCTCCTAGTTCAGTGCTCAGAGACTGCTTGTCGTTTGCTTTCAAGCTAATCCGAGTGACCCAGCCGGAGCTGATTCAAACCCAAAAGTCCCAGGATTCTCAGCCTGCTGAGGAGGCCAAACCAGCAAGCAGCAAGACCTGTTTGGCACTGGAGACTGGCAGGGCACCACTAGCCCCAGAGAGCTCTCACCCAGGTATGGAACCCGCTCCAGAGTTGCATAGAACCATGCAGACAGTTCGGGAGCAACTGCACCCACATGTGGCTTGGCAGCTTGATCATAGAGAACTGTATTTGATAGCGTAGGATTTTGCTGCACAGTATTATAGGATCGTAGAAAATTAGGGCTAGAAAGGGCTTCAGGAAGTCATTAATTCAACTCCCTGCTTAAGGTAGGAGCATCCAAACCATTCCCTATGTGAACCATCCCATACAAGCTCTTGTCTAACCTAGTCTTGGGTCTTGGGAGCGTGTATATAGAGCTGCGGCCTCTCTCGGTCTGTGCCTGGTAGCAGGCAGGCTATGACCTGCGGAATTGGAGGAGAGCAGAGCTTAAGCCGTACTCCTTGTTCTCGTGGTGGAGGTGGGTAGGGTTGGATGAACAGGCAGTTCTGAAGAAGCAGAAGAGTGCAGCTGTTCTCATGGGGTAGTAAGATTGGATGGAGCATCTGGAATCAAAGGGGATGGGGTCTGCCACAGAAGGCTTCATTCTGATGTAAGAGGTATGTGTTGCAGACAGCACTGATGAGTGCACGGCGCAGGGCCACGCCGCATCCACCCAGAGCCCCCCCAACAAGTCCAAGCTAGTCGCAAAGCCTTCTGTGAGCAGCATCAATGGGGTGCCTCCACCGAACCCTAACCCCATTGTGCAGAGACTGCCAGCCTTCCTGGACAACCACAACTATGCCAAGTCACCCATGCAGGTATGTGTAGCCCGGCCCTTCTTCCCAGTCAGGGGAATACAAATGAGCAGAGTTGGGCCTTTTCATTTTTAAGCTGTGTCTTCTAAATGGAGCATGTGGAGAAGAACTTGGAGACTTCCCTTCAGACCTGGTAGCAATTCTGCCAGGAGTCAGGATGGTCTTGTGCCTGATGTGTGGCCTCCCAGGCTCAGTCCCTAGAAGTGCATAGCACTTATCCTGTATTAATTCTAAACAAACTGCGTACACATGGCTGTCTAAACCAAAGAGTGGCACATGCATGGGTGCATACACTTAGATTTTTCTGTTTCCATTAATGGGTTTAAGTATGTATTGTACTTCATCCTGTGGGATCTCCTTGCTGAGTTAACACATTCTGGATTTACGTGTCCTGGTAACTTTGCTGTAAGCATATTTGTCTTTTATATGTGTTTTGTGGGGAAAAGAGAGAGAAAAAAGAAACTCGAGTCCTGGGATCTATACTGATGAGTTGACCCCCATCAGATTTGTAGACTGTTTGTTTGGTTTAGAAATATCCTAGAGAAAGTCCATCAGGAGTCAAAGCAGGGGTAAGGCTGGAGAGCCAACCTTGGCTTGGCTTATCTCCCTGCAGGACAGGGTTTACATGTGTCATGGAGATCACAGAATGAATGAGCGTGGAGCCTGGATCCCTCTTGCCCTTGAAAGGGTTTTCCCTTGTGGGCTGCAGTTAAAAGCACAGCTAAGCAGGGGCTTGCATTCCAAACATTTGTTTAAAAATCTCTTCCCCTTCTGTTTCCGACTGACTGGCTCCTTGCCCAGAACGTGCACTGTTGGCTGAGCCAGGGGCTCGGGCTTCATTAGAATGTCTGGAAAGGGTTAAGTACTAAAATTCCCTGAAAACCTGGAGCTCAGGTTTACTTGACCTGACAGTGCCCAATATTGCTGCAAAAGATGTGGTACGTTTTTCTTGAGGGGTTCTAAGAAAACAGTGCCAGCCCTGAAAGGGAGTGAACTTATTTCAAGAATGCAGTAACCAGGGTAGTCGGCTAGCTGGGAGGATCAGGAGCTACTCTTCAGGACAGTGAGCAGAGCTGGTGCCTTTGTTTGACACAAAAGAAGATAATAGTGGTATGGGCTTGTTTGGAATGAAAATTCTGGCATCACCAGGATTTGGTTAATTGTGGGGGGGGGCACACCTGTGTGTGACTGTGATTGCATCATGATATGGGTGGTGACGGTGATTTGGTTTGTGTATAAGAAACTTGGGAATTCCTGTACCCCTGGTACCTGCTGTCTCTGTTGGGGGTCAGAGGCTGTTTTGATAACAAAGGCCCGACTTGCAGCATTCTTCAGGAAGTGATGACGTGTGTTGCAGGAGGAAGAGGACCTTGCTGCAGGAGTGGGCCGAAACCGCATCCCCATCCGACAGCCCCAGCAGTACTCGGATGATGAGGATGACTATGATGATGAGGAGGAGGAGGAAGTCCGTAACACCAACTCTGCCATGAGGTAGTGGATTGTGCTGAGGGCTTGTGGGGTAGGGGTTGAGGGGAAGGCCTTGCTGGTGTTCTCCACTACTTAAGTGCAGATGACTGTGTGAGGTGTAGAGCACTAGAGAAATGAATCACTAAATAAACCAGGGGTTGGCAATCTATGGCCCCCTGGGCTGGATCCTGCTTGCAGAGAGGTTGGATTCAGTCCAGGAAGGTCTGACCCAGTCCAGAGTAGCACGCATGTTCGGGCAGCACACAGCTTCCCCAAACCACATGGCCCCTCCTAATACCCTCTGGCTGTTCTCACATGTGCTTACCATTGCTATAGAGGGGCCAAGTACCTGCAGTGAGGGAGCCAGTCAGTCACAAACTCTGAGCCAAGGTGACTTACCAGACCCTGAGAGAGAAGGTGCATAATGGCTCTGGTCAGCTGGCCTCCCTTGTTGTGGGAGAGCTGTGAGATGGCAAACTTAACAGTGGGATGGCTCTGTACAGGGGAGGTCCCAAGCCTAGCTGGGTTGGCAGAGCAGGCCCTGGAGGCCACTCGTTCAGCCATGGTCACTGAACCTTTTTGTTTGCTGCTTAATGATATCTTGCCTTGGCTTATCTCACACATACCAATGACAGGGTCAGTTCTTGCAGGCTTCAGCAGGAGGCTGTGCTCTTACAGGCCTGTGGCAGGCATAGGGAACATGGGAAAGCTCCTGAAGAGGCAGGCTGGTACCGGCACTCTTGCTTGGTCCTGTTGGTGGCATAGGGGAGTACTGCTGTGCTTGAAAGCCATTAAGAAGGGGGCGAATGGTCTTGTTGCTTAAATCCAGGACTGAGAGGCTGGCAGGCTAATGCAGACTTGCTGTGGTGTTGGATAGATCATTTGCATGAATGTTTTCAAGTGTCTGCTAACGTTGGGTGCTTCATCCTAGAGCAGAGGTTCCCAATCACTGGGCCATGGCCTGGTACTGGGCTGTTAAGGGTTGGCTGCTGGGTTGTGGCATGAGCCCCCCTGCTCAGACATCCGTCTGTCAGCCCAGGTGAGTGGCTTTTGCCGCCAGCTGTCATGTGCAGGGTTAAAGCGGGGCAGCCCCAGGAGGGAGGCAGCCGGCTTCATGCGCCCCATCCCACTCCAATGCCCCTCTGCAGTATATTTAAAAAAAAAAAAAAAGGTTGGGAACCCCTGTCTTAAAGAGCTGGCTGTGTTGATCCTCCACAGCAGCTGGGGCACTACACCTGGTGCTGCCTGTGGTTCACCTTCTATCCCATGTTCTTGGGCAGGTACAAGAGGAAGGGGCTGGTGAAGCAGGATCATGTCGGGGGGGCAGCAGATGGCCAGCTGTCTGTCCTCCAGCCCAACACCATAAACGTCTTGGCGGAGAAGCTCAAGGAGTCTCAAAAGGATCTCTCCATCCCCCTTTCCATCAAGACTGGCAGTGGGGGTGCTGCTGTGGCTGTCGTCACTCATTCCCAGCCCTCCCCCACACCCAGCAACGAGAGTACGGACACTGCCTCAGAGATAGGGAGTGCCTTCAACTCACCACTGCGTTCTCCCATCCGCTCAGCCAACCCCACCCGGCCCTCAAGCCCTGTCACCTCCCACATCTCCAAGGTGCTCTTTGGGGAGGAGGACAGCCTGCTGCGCGTGGACTGCATGCGTTACAATCGGGCTGTGAGGGACCTGGGTCCCATTATCAGCACGGGCCTGCTGCACCTCACTGAGGACGGGGTGTTCTGCCCATTGGCCATCACAGGTGGGTGCCTGTGGGCAGGGAGAGAGGCCACAGGTGTTCTAGTTGAGTAGGTTGGACGCACGCCTCCCCCACCACTACTGAAGGGCTTTTGCACTGGGGAGGAGGGAAAGGGCTTGGCTGTGCTTTGGCTGGAATAAGCAAGTGGTTACCTGGTGGGCTGCTGGGGTCTGAAATGGATGGGAAGGGGAGGGCAAGTAGCCATCCTTTGGCTACTGAGAATGTGCCTGTCTGTGGCCTGGGAGTTGATGCATCGCTCTAGTTCCTAATGTTTCCTTCTTCGGCATGCCCAGACGGTGGAAAAGGTTCCCTGCCTTCTATCAAACAGAGCGATGAGGCCCACCCTGCTGTTAAACTAGAGGAGAAGGAAGCCAGTGAGCCCAGCGACAGCAAAGAGAAGGCTGGACTCAGCAGGCCAAGTGATCATGTTGGCGGGGAAAAGTATTCTCCCAAAGTGAGTATCTGTGCCCTTTGTGGGAGCTGGTCTATCCAGCCCTTGCCACCGTCCCTTCTCTGTTTGCTGCATGCTGCCAATGGCCTATGGCTGGGGTAGCCAGTTCTGTCTGCAGCCCCTGCATGGTGTTATGGGAGGATTGTGTGCCTAGTAATGGCATTGACCTTTTGGGGCCCAGAGGCTGGTGTCTGGAGTTTGGCAACCACACTTGGCTCCGTGTTGGTCTCCGTATGACCGTTCTGGCCAGGTGGACTCCTTTAGCAGCATAGGTTGTTCAGCTCCCACAATGGGGGCCAGCAGGAGAGCCCTGGACTCTTCCCATTTTGTCTACAGAGCCATGATAGCACTAGCAGCGACAGGCCAGCTTTGCACACTATGCTACTTGAGGAGGCTTGGCATTTCTCTGACAGTGAGGGGTTCTTCTAGCTTGCGGCTTTTTTCAGGAGAGAGTGTGTCTGCTAGGGCCTGAGTGGAGGTCACTAGCTCACATTGTGTAGGGCATCAGAAGCTTCTTGGTTATTACTGCTGTGCTGCAGTGCAGGAGCAGGTGAGCTCCTTGTGCCTCGGGCCATCCTCATGGCCATGTGCTGTGCTGTGCCATGTTGTGCTGTCCTTGCACAGCTCTGTCCTGTGGAGAGCTCCCCTAAGCAAACTCCCTGAGCAGTTTTCAAATGCTTGTAAGCAGCCTGTTACACTGCAGTCACATATAACTTCACTTTCCCTTGTACCTGCCCCCTACTGTGCCCTGCTATACTGCACAGCTGTCTGACTGGGGAAGGAGCTCTTTTCACTGTATTGGATAAGACAGGCCATTGTACCAGCACTCCTTCCTAGAGCCTGCTCTTCCCTGTCTTAGCAGAGAGGGGGTGTATGTGCCAGAGCTGCATGGCTCTGTCTGGCCTGGCATGATGCTGGAATTTGGTTTTGCCCAGAGAGGGCAGTTTCCTTTTGATGCAGAATGAAGCTGAGGCTGTCCAGCATCTTGTATGCAGGTCAAGAGGCCATGTGTGTGTTCAAAAGAGCCCACTGATCACATGCTGGGTGGAAACCCACCTGTCCCCACTGACAAGCATGTGATTTGACTGGTTTTGTTTTCACCCACTTGCACTCCTTCCTGGCTCAGAGAGGCTGTTTAGTTGGAAACCATTGGTTTCCATGAAGCGTTTTGATTCCCACTGAGCCCTGCCAGTGAGGCAGCTGGGCTGCGACAGCAGTGGGTGCTGTCTGCAGCCCTCCCTTCCCTGTGTGCTGCTCTGGCACTGACCTAGCAGGGAGGTGCTGACCAGTGCTCTCTGTTTGGCCCGGCAGGAGCTGCTGGCACTGCTGAAGTGTGTGGAAGCAGAGATTGCCAACTACGAGGCTTGTCTGAAGGAGGAGGTAGAGAAGAGGAAAAAATTCAAGGTGCGCTGGTGTACTGCCTGTGTTTGTCCTGGGAGTCTGCAGCATAAATCCCGTCACGGTGGCATGTGAGAGAGACTTGTTTAGCTGTGGGGGGCAGGTATGGTGAGGGGATGGAGTCAGTCTCTATCAGTCTTCTACTCCAGGCTGGGAAAGCTGCCCCTTGTCCAGCAGCCCAGTCTGGAGTTTTTCCCAGCACAGAATAGTACAACTGAGCTTCGCAGCTAGGCTGAGGCTGATTAATAGAACTGCCCTGCTGGCCCAAGTGCCATTGGTATGTAGGGGACTTTAGGGAGGGGAAAGATGTTGCTTGGCTTCCAGCACAGTTCCTGCTGGGACCTTGGGTGCACTAAGCCCCACAGAATACATGGCTTACCCTGCAAGATGGAATTGGGACAGTCTTGTCTTGTCTTTGAGACAAAATTGACCTTGAATCAGCCATCTTGACTGTCTTTTTCCCTGACATCTCTTAACTGAAAGTTCCAATATGGACAGCAGCTTTAAACTGGGTTCAGTTATTGATTCCATATGTGTTGAAGCCTAAGCATAAGACCCAAACCAGCCAAGAGCTCACATCAGGCTCCTGAGTCTATTGCCTGGAATAGCAGGAGTCTGGACTTGATTATCCAGGTATTCCTTTCCTGTCCCTTGTCCTGTTGATAGGGCTCCAGCCTGGGATGCTTGCTGGGCTGCACTTGTGACTGCTCCTGGAGAGCAGCCTTTCACCTTGAGTTCTCTCTGCCCACCTTCTGTAGATTGATGACCAGAGAAGAACCCACAACTACGATGAATTCATCTGCACCTTCATCTCCATGCTGGCTCAGGAAGGTGAGGCCTGCTGCTTCCAGGCAGTTATGGGTGACTGGTGCCACCTTAGCCAGGGGTGGGGCACATGCCCCCCCCCTCCCCAGCCACCAGATGGGATGGGGGCACCCCTGTGGCCAATCTCGCTGACCGGGGTGGGGGGAGAGTCCTACCCCTATGCAGTGTCACTGCAAGCAGTGGTAGGAAGGTAGGTGAGGAGAGCTGCACATCCAGGATTCACCTTTGTTTCATCACTTCTGGAATGGGTGAGATGCTTTAAATTGGCCCCTGTGGCTTTCTCAAGGCAGAGGCTGGAGTTGCTGAAGGGTTGCCTTGTCTTGCAGTCTGTTCACTGGGAAGGAGCACTTTGTCCTGGGATTGGCTTCCCATAGCTGACACTGCCTCTTTTCAGGCTACGAGCAAATCATGTATAATTGCTAGCATTTTCTTGCAGGTAGAAAAATCCATTGCAGTGGGGGCAAGTGTGTATATTCTGTGGGGTTTGCATTTGTAGTGGGAAGCAGGGGGTGGTTTCTGGAAAGTGAGTACCCTTTGCTCTGAAACCTGAAGACCTGGTTTTTGAATGAGCTGAGATTCTGGTGATTAGAGCATCCAGGTCTCCAGATTAGAAGTAGGTGATGCTAGTTAGGTGAGCTAATGACAAGTTGTAGTGTCAAATGTCCATGTTTCTGGGAGGGAGTCAAGAGACCGGAAAATGGCAGGGTTGTGGGTAGGCAGTTCCTGAGTCAGCTGAGATGCATCTGCTTTCCCCTGCAGGGATGCTGGCCAGCCTTGTGGAGCAGAACATCTCTGTGCGCAGACGGCAGGGAGTCAGCATTGGGCGCCTCCACAAGCAAAGGAAACCAGACCGTCGGAAACGCTCCCGTCCTTACAAAGCCAAGCGCCAGTAGCATCATCCTTGGAGTTGGGGCTGTGAGCAGAACCCTATGCCTGCCTTGCTTGCTTTGGCCAGTGTTGAGATCCAGGCCCTCAAATATCATGGTTCACCCTTGCCCAAGGAAGAGGGACCCGATGCAAATCCATGGCTGGTACCTTCCTGATTGCATCCTTGTTGCTGCATGTAGAGGCAGAGATTGGACTTTCCTCCCAGCCAGGTGCCCTGAGTCTTGAACAAGCCAGAGGTACTCCTAGAGAGTGAGGTCCAGCAGCAGGGCATAGACCCAGGGGGTACAGTCTGTAGTGTTGGCTGCCTAACTTTTGGGTCCACAGAAACACTCAGATCTATGTGGCAAGTGTGTCCCGGGCTGCTTTGCATAACACTTGGCAGCAGGCAGTGGCTTTCTGGCCAAGGACTGAGCCAGAAATCAACTGGGAGAGGAGTGACTTCCACTTCACTGACTTCCAGCCTATGAGGGGACAGGCAGCTGGAGTTGTCTTAACGAGGCCTCCAGTTCCCCAGCAATGCTAGCGTGTGTCCGTGCTGGCCACAGCTGGCTGTGGCTCGTGGTCTTAGGTGTCTGGGCCTTGAGCTCCGTGTCCCCCCCAGACATTCAGATATCTATTTTCTATGTGGCAAATGTTTATTTTTGGTTCTGTCCTTGTTCCCAAGCCTAGCAGCTCCTTGGAGGCCTCACCGTGAGCACTGCTGCTCAGCCTTCCCTATATAGGACCAGGCAGCTGCCCTTACATTAGTTGTGCCAATATGTACTCCTTCCATGTTGGGCTGGGCTCTTCCAAGGTGGCCTTGTGATGCAGAGCTAGTGCCCTTCCATGGAGCGGGAGATTCCTAGGGCCTGGCTCAGTCCCATCTCCCCCCTTCCTACTGTGGTTGCCATCCCCAGGTGAGTGCAGAGCAGGTTTCTCCATGACGTGACCTCCAGTGCTCACTCTGCCCCTTTCTCACCATGTGGCTCAGTACGGCTGTGCCTGCCTAGTTGTGGCTTTCCTGCACTGGTCTGAGCAGCTGTGTGACCTGTTGTAGGACTGCCTCAGGCAGGACATAGTGGTCTCAGAGACTACTGCCCACTTCCTTTTCTGTAGAGGCCAGTGCTGCTGCTCAGGCTCCGTGAGGCTGGAGGGACAAGAATGTGTTCATAGCTTCAGGAGATCCAAATGAGACATGAGGCACTTGGGTAGGGGCACAAGCCCACTCCCTTTGGGCTCAGCAGGTCTGTTTCCAAAGGACTAAGGCTCTAGGGAAGCTTTTGAAAGGGGCCTGGGAAGGAATAGTCTGTTGCACTCACTGCAGGCCTGGACACATTGTTTCTGTGTCTGTTCCCAGGGGGTATGTGTATTCCAGCATAAGGGGTGGCTTTCCCCAGAAACTACAGCTGTGTGGCTGAGGAGAGGAGGAAACAGCAGGAAGAGGTAGGGACCAAAGTGGGGCTCACAGCTGCCCAGGGCTGAAATGGCATTGTGTTCATCTTTTTGTTTTGATTTTTTTTTTTTTTTTGGTTTGTGTTTTT
>NW_017729011.1:933420-936479 GCF_001723915.1 Gavialis gangeticus
TTTTTTTTTTTTTTTGGTTTGTGTTTTTGTTGTTTTTGGTTGACCTCTTCTCTTGTGTGAGGTGAGCCCCTTTTTACACAGGAATAGACTGACATGCAAACAGGCGTCCCCTGCTCTAGGTGCTGCCTCCAACTTACGTTCCACCCTCTATTTCCTTGTGCTGATGCTGACTGTCACTGTTGAAGGTGGGTTTCTTCTTTCCTGACCCTAACAGCTGTCAGGCTTGTATCCTAAGGAGAAGTATGGTTCCTCCTGCTCCAGGACCTGGCTGGCCTGACAACAGGCTGCTGAGGCTGTTTAATGGGGCTCGAAGGGGAGAGCAGTCTTAAAGGAAGATGTAGATGCATGTGAAAGCATGGCAGCCTCCCTGAAGAACTGCAGTCCACACTTGTGCAGATCAGCACAGTAAAATGAAGCTGTTTTGATACTTGTTGATGGGAGAAGAACATCCCTCTGTCTCTTGCCATGTCTTATTTTAAGCGCTGTAAATAATGGATATGCTGGAAAGAATAAAGCTGGCCCATACCATGTGTCCTGGAGAGAGGTGTTCAACAAGGGGTATACTTGAATGAGATAAGAGCTTGTTTTTAAGAGTGGGATGGGGGGACTTCCTGTTTCACAAAGTGAGATGCATCAGTGTGAATGGACAGAAAAGCAGCAGCAGCAAGGTGGTGGCTATGCCCTGGCCAAGGAATGAGCTGATTTTATTTCATCTCTAAGCCTTATCTGAGCAGGTGCTTTTCTGCCCTGTTTGCTTGTTTCACAGTAGTGTTGAAATTAGCCACGGTTACTCTCCAGCATGATGCACAACACTAGCACTGTTAGGTGTGCAAACACCTGCATGATTCACATGATAAACCCAGGTCCTTCAAATAGGAATCATAACGTCGAAAACACTTTGACCAGTTGCTCTCTAGTAGCTTTCACTTGCTTTTTGACTACAGAAAAATAAGCTGGCATTTTCTGAAGGGGACTTTGAGTCTAAAAAACAGAGTCTTATACTAGACCAGTGGTTAAGAGGCTGGCTAGAAAGAATCAAGCACAGTATTTTGGTGAAACAGAACAGCTCTGTATTAACAAAACAAGACTAAGTACATAACAGCTCTGAGGGGGAGGGAGAAATAATTGCAGGGTCGCTCAAACACTTTCCCAGTGCACCGGACTACAGGACGGCAACAACACTGGCTCGCGTCTCATGAGTTGGTTGCGTCGTTGCTATGGCTTCTAAGCGTAGGTGGTGTTTTGGGGGCTAGAAGTCCAGGGCACAGATCAAGGCTACACCCTGCTTGATCCAGTGCCTCTGGGACTTGCTGCTGGGGATCTCCACAGCAATTACGTAGTTGGTGGAATGACCTGTTGTTGACAAGGTTCCTGGGATGGGAAAAGATAAAGATTGTAGGAAGAGGATGTGCAGATGGTAGAGTCCTATAGCACGTACAGTGCCTTGTAGACAATCCCACTTCTACTGCAGTGTCATGGAGATCTGACTGCTTGTTAGTGATGGTCAATAACCAATGGCTGGAGGAGCTTCCTATCTTAGCACTGCCCTTCCCACACTGTATCTTCAACCTGCACTTCTCCTACCCTGTTTCAGAGCCAGATTTAGCTGCTAACACTTCACCAGCAGGCTGGGAGTTACCAGGTCACTTGTTGACTGGTAACAGAACAAGCAGGATTTTCTTATAGTCCTGTGACCAAGTTCTATGTGCATGTTCTAGGGCCTTAAACAGGGAGGCTCATGTATTTTGATCCTGGGTTCAGTCCTTGTGGACAACTCAACCAGGAGTGTGGTACACAGGGAGGCCATCGGGCCATGCTATTAACCAGCTGGTTCATTCAACAAGCCCATCTGGTTAGTGGGAAGCACAAGGGAGTAAGTATGGTGCTCACTAGAGCTGTGTGAAATTTGGGCAGCTGTTTTGTTTTGGAGGTGTTTCAGGCCATTCTGGTGCTTGAAATGCCCAATCCAAATCGAAACTGAAGGCTCCAAAACAAAGTGGAAGGCTCTGAAACGTTTTGGAAATGTTTTGGAGCTGGGTTTGCAGGGAAACAAAAACTAGGAGGGGGGAAGGACTGCTCTGATATTGACATCTAGCTCCCAGTTCAATTCCCTAGCTCTCTGACCAGTTCCCCAGCTCTTCCTAGGGGGTGTGGGCCTCCAGCCTGCAGCAGCAACCTAGCGTGCAGATCCAGGGGCCTGTGTCTCACCACGGCTGCCCGCTGTTGGGGCAGCGTGGGGCAGGCAGCAGTGATGAGGAGACCCCAGCACAGATCTCTGCTCCCCTATGGAGCCGAGTTGCATGGCAGGGACCAGCAGACTTGTTCACCACTCTGCTGCTTCCCTGTCCCATGAGTTGGCGTGACAAGGATCAAAGATCTGCATGGGGGTCTCCTCATCTGCAAGGGGGGTAACAGCTCTCCCCTGGAAGAGCCACCCATGGCCCTGGCACCAGCCCCAAGCCCTTCCTGGCTGGGTAGGGCTGTGTGAAGTTTCCCCTGCACCCGTTCAAAAAAGATTCGAAGGGGATTCAGCAGAAATGAAATGGCAGTGGTCTGAAACACCAAAACAAATCACTGTCCTCTGAAACTGAATCAAAATGCACCCATTTTGCCCAGCCCTAGTGCTCACATATGAAATCTAGTGCAGTGTTATTGTTTAGTGTGAGGCCAGTTATCAAGGTGAGCAACTAGTTGCTTGGGTCTTCATAGGCAGTAGTGTTGGAAGGGACCTGAGCAGATCATCAAGGCCAACCCCCTGCCATGGCAGGAAAGAGTACTGGGGTCAAACGACCCCAGGTAGGTGATTATCTAGCCTCCTTTTTTAAGACCCCCAGGGTAGGAGCAAGCACCGTTTCCCTTGGAAGTTGGTTCCAGATCCTAGCCACCCTGATTAAAGTAGTGCCTCCTGATATCTAGCCTGAATCTACTCTCAGTCAACTTATGGCCATTATTCCTAGTTACTCCTGGTAGTGCTCGAGGGAAGTCTCTCCCATTCCCCACTGGTCCCCCTTGGTAAGTTTATAGACAGCCACCAGATCCCCCCTCAGCCTTCTCTTGTG
>NW_017729011.1:936955-938301 GCF_001723915.1 Gavialis gangeticus
CTTGTCAGTATTGAATCCCATCCTGTTCTCATCTGCCCACCCCTGTAACCTGTCCAGATCTAGTTGTAGCCTGTCCCTCCCTTCTAGCGTGCCCATTTCTCCCCACATCTTGGTGTCATCCGCGAACTTGAACAAGGTGCTTTTCACCACCTCGTCCAAGTCACTGATGATGTTGAACAGTGTGGGCCCGAGCCCTGGGGATCCCCAGTGCCCACATGCCTCCAGGTCAAAAATGACCCATCCACCACCACTCTGGGTGCGGCCCTCCACCCAATTTGCAACCCATCTGACTGTGTAGGCATCAACACCACAGTTACCTAACTTGTTGATGAGAATGGGGTGAGAGAGTGTCAAAGGCCTTCCTAAAGTCCAGAAAGACTACATCTACCACGCCACCTGCGTCCAAGGAATTTGTGACCTGATTGTAGAAGGCCACCAGGTTGGTCTGACAGGACCTGCCTCTAATGAACCCATGTTGGTTGCCCCTAAGCATAATCTCTCCTGCTGGTTCCTCACACGTGTTTTTGGATAATTTTCTCAAAAAGCTTCCCCAAGACCAAGGTAAGACTAACAGGCCTATAGTTTCCTGGGTCCTCTTTCCTCCCTTTTTTGAAAATGGGGACCATATTGGCCCTTTTCCAGTCCTCTGGCACCACACCAGAGCACCACAAGTGCTCATAGAGCTGTGCCAGGGGTCCTGCGATGGCCTCTGCCAATTGCCTCAGCACCCTTGGGTGGAGATCATCTGGACCTGCTGATTAACAGCCAGTATAGGGAACAGTATCCTGACCTAACTGAAGAATGCTGCTTTGGGTTTCATGGTTGCTAGCAGTATATCCTCACAACTGCTGCCGCTGGAGAACACCCTCCACTGGAATCCTTACCTGCTCGAGTCAGTGTCTTGTAGATTGGGCACAAGTAGATGCCTGTGGTTGGAGGTTTGCGGTTGGGGACTGGAATTAGCCAGATGATGGCCATCTCTGTGTAAAGCTCCTTGGGACGTGACTCCACTAGCTCAAAGGTAGAGGGGTCCCATCGAGCACCTTCAAGAAACAGGCCATGAATGTAACAACCCTCAGCAGGGCGCTGGGTCAGCTCGCCCACTGACTCCCTCATCACCTGGTCAGGACAGGAAAAGCAGAAATCAGTAAGATGCCTGCAGTGAAGCACAGGCTCCAGGAAAGTGCATTTAAGCCACAGGGTGGTCTGATGGGATCTGTACTAGGCCCATGAGCAGGGTGTGGGCCCCCGCTTCCATGGCACATGTATGCTGGGGAGTGAAAGCCCCGGCACACTGGATGTGGCAAGATGGGTGACAACGGCTGGAACTTCTAGCCACAACAGGC
>NW_017729011.1:943301-947437 GCF_001723915.1 Gavialis gangeticus
AGGAAAAGCAGAAGTCAGTAAGATGCCTGCAGTGAAGCACAGGCTCCAGGAAAGTGCATTTAAGCCACAGGGTGGTCTGATGGGATCTGTACTAGGCCCATGAGCAGGGTGTGGGCCCCCGCTTCCATGGCACATGTATGCTGGGGAGTGAAAGCCCCGGCACACTGGATGTGGCAAGATGGGTGACAACGGCTGGAACTTCTAGCCACAACAGGCAAAGACATCCAATCTACCAGGCAGGAGGGTGGGTCAAACTTCAAATGCAGCAGCCACATCCTCTCTGACTGGCTTTGCAGGGGCCCCCCAGAGCACGGGGCCCAGGGTGATTGCTCCAATTTGCCCCCTGCTAGGGATGGCCCTTCCCATGGGCATTGTTGGAGAAGAGGCTTGCCAGGAGGTCTGCAGTGAGAGTGAGCTAGGAGACCTGAAGCTAGGGACAACATCTGGACTATGTTCCAAGCTAGAGGCTTCAAAGCACATGGGACCCAGTGAGGTGGCCCTAATGTAACAATTGCACAGATCTACCAAGGCTGCATGAAGACTGTTCAGAAGTACCTCTCCAGCAGCTGTTCCCCTGCACTAGCCAAAGCACAGGTTTAGTGCTAGATGCCTGACTGCATAGGCAGTGGTTTTGGACATGTTAGTAATTTTTTTCTGGTGCCTTGGTCCTGTGTATGGTTTCTACGGCTGGAAACTAAACCCCTGAGCAACAACAGTGACTCATCCTGGATCACTGACCTGGAAGTCAAAGGAGATGGTGTCAATGGAGATGATGGATTTTCTGGCAAAGTTCTGCAGAGTCCCTGTGAGGAAGGCTTGGGGGAAGAAGAATCCGCTGATCCAGAACACAGGTGGGATCCCATTATTGATCCATCTCTGCAGGAAATCAATCCTCTGCAGCAAGTCACTGACCCATGAGGCCAAGGGCTTCAGTGATGGGTAGGCCTGGGGAGACCAATACATGAGTTCTTTGCACAGAGCCAGGCTTAGTCACCCTTCAGATGCTTTTAGTCTCCAGCCAAATAACCTGGGGCAGTTTGGGGACTACTGATCCCAAATTAGCCTGCCAGAGGTGGAGCAACCCATGGTGCCAGTTGAGGTGGGGGTAGGCAAGGAGGCTTGTTTCCTTGTTCCAAGGTCTGTACTGTGCATTTACTACATGCACCAGTTTAGTGTGTTCCACTTTAAATAGTGGCCAGTCTTTGTTAGGGAAATATTTATTTGTTATAGTAACCAAAGGGAGTTGGAAGAGTTATATATTTTGTATATCATTAAGGAATAATAGAGCTGTAATTATATAAATCCCTGCACTCCAGCTAGCTAATGACCCCCAGCCAATCAGACTACAGGATTCATTTGATGAAGGGCTGAGTAGCCGTATGGTCACTATACAAATATGACTCCTACAACCAGTCAGAGCAAGGAGTTACAGAGAAGCCAGAAATAGTGCTAGTCTGCTTTGATCTTTGCAAGGCTGGACCAGTCCCATGCAAGCTGCACAGCCCTGCTACAGCATCTCTGTGTGAGCCTGCATCCCTACTATTCCACCCAATTAGAGTACAGGATTCACTGGACACAGGCCTAAGAAATGGCTGCCATTCAGGCTGAATTCCTTGGTGGTTTTCTCATGTGGTAAGTGCTGTAGGAAGTAGCATACAGCCCCCTAAGCTTGTTTCAGTGTGCAACCAATTTGGAACCCTTTGAAAGGAGAAATTCTAGTGTCATTACCCCACTGTGCCTGCAATTTAGTCATCTTTGTTCAAGTCACAAGCTGCTTCACTGCAAAGAATAGCACTTCAGACTTTGCTGTGGTAATGTCCCTTACTTGACTGGCTTAGCACTATGATGGTTATTTGCTAGTAGAGCAGCCTGGTGGACAGTACCTTGGTGTTCCAGATCTCTGGGACAATGTTATTATACAGGCTGTTGGCCATCAGCTCTAACTGGGAGGACATCACCACCAGGCCCTTAAGACCTTTCAGCAGATCCTTCAGAGTCTGTGCAATTATCTCCAGCAGCCGATTGTACCTGAGAAACAAATGAGATTTTTTGAGGCAGCGAAGTGGCCCAAGTGCATCAGCAGTGCCTGAGCTTTCTCCCAAAAACTAGTGCCACTCAGTGACACCATCCTTGTCTTAATGTAAAAACAAGATCCTATGTGATACGCGGTTCCCATTCTTAGTCTTACTGCTCAGGCTGCCTGTCTGAAAATTCAGTGAACACCAGTTCTTGTGGTAAGTGCCATCTCATAAATGTAAAGCCCTTATTTACATGACTACCATATGCAGGCTTTCTGTCCTGAAGCCCTTTACTCCAGCTGCAGGGTGAAATCCACTGAACAATCTGAAGTCCTGTATTGAGATCCAACAGAACAGGTGAGATTTTAAGGCCCTGGGCCTTAATTGCAGCTGCTCTGGCAATGTCGACACCTGAGAGGTACAGGTACTGCAGCCCTACCCTGTGCAGGGGGCACATGGTACCTTCCATGATTCCTCATGGTCAGCTGCAAGAGGCCTCACGTGGTATTTCTTCCCCCAGGATGGCAGCTGGTGGGGGGGATGGGATGCATAGTGATATCCCTCCCCAATAAGGGAAGCTGCTTACGTTCCTATGCCCCTACAAGTGGTTACAGACCTTTACCTGATCACCTCCTGCACCAGCACCGTGTTCATGGACTCCTCATAGAGCACTGGATACTTCAGCATCACATCCTTCAGATTAACTGGGGCAGGGAGCTTCTCCAAGATGTCTTTCAATGTCTCCTCTACCACCTAGAAGGTAGATGGAATAGGATGAGAAGATGCTGTGTAGACTGCTTCTGGGTAGTGAATTTTGACCAAGGTCAAAGAGGAAATGATCAGGTTTTTTTCAGGTCCACACTTTTATAAGTTTAGCAGGAAGGTCCCTTCTACTTATTTCATCCAAAAAATGCTCCTTGGGGGAATTGTTGGGCATCTCCTGACCTGTGGAGGTCTTTCTTTAGGAAAGTCCTTAGGGGTCTTAATAGACGAGATGAGTGGGGAAAGACAAGACAGCAATGCCTGGAGTGTTAAACCTCATTTAGGGGAGGCAACTCATAGCCAGAAACACAGGGTTGGTTAGTGTAAAATAAGGTGACATGACACTTGGAGAAGCACCCTTCTTGGAGACTGCCCTGTTAAAGGAGCCTTTCCTAGCACACTTCTGGTTACAGTCTCTACACATGGAAGAAGCTTCTTCTTGAAACCTAGTGGACTGCTGACGGCTGTCAATATATTGTGGCTGGTAAGTAGTAGCACAGTTTATGCTGCTTTCCTGGTTCTTTCTGGGAGGAGGCACAGCCTTACCCCATGGGTGGGTGGAAAAATGGGCTCTAATCTTAACCCAGTTGTCACAAAAGCAATGTGTTTCAAGTATGGATCTACTAAATACGTGAGAACTCAGTGCCCTGAGTTGGTGGAGCAGGAGGATCTGCCCCAGTTGCAACTGGTAGTTATGTCCACCAAAGGTTTGGGTGCCAAGAAGTAGAATCAGGAAAGGTCCTCACTAAGCATGTTCAGCTAGAGTTCTTTCCAGAAAATGTGGAACATGTCTAGGAAGCCAGAGACCAATGGCAAGAGGTGTGTAAAGTGGAGAGATGCAGGATCCCAGGTCTCTGCCTATTCCTTCCTGAATGTCAGAGGTCTGTGTCCCTGGCGAGAAAGTAACAGCCCTTGAAACAGGGGGAGGACAAACTCAGCTACCTGCAGCTAGTATTGCACCAGGTACAGAAATCCCCTTACTAATGGGGTGGACATGGATGCAACAGATTATTATTGTAGTAAGTCACAGTAGGAAGGACTCCAGCCTCAGGGCCCTAGTGAAGGAAGGTTGGGAGGAGACTGAGGTTACTGAGTGTGTCAGCAACCAGCAGAGATGCTGCAGGAGCTCACAGCATCCAGCAAGGGGAGGCTTCAGTTAGCCCTGCAAGCAAAGATAATTGATTATTTGATGGAGGATGCCATATATAGTTTCATAGTTTCTAGGGTCGGAAGGGACCTGAGCAGATCATCTAGTCCGACCCCCTGCCATGGCAGGAAGAGCACTGGGGTCAAACGACCCCAGTAAGGTGGTCATCCAACCTCCTCTTAAAAACCCCCAGGGTGGGAGCCTGCACC
>NW_017729011.1:948846-951099 GCF_001723915.1 Gavialis gangeticus
AACAGCCTATAGCCCTCAACATTCACCGCCCAATCATGCCTGGAGTCCCACCAAGTCTCCGTAATCCCCACAATGTCCGGGCTGGTGTCAGCCAGCAGGAGGGCAAGTGGGATATATGTGGGAGTAAATCCCTGTCCAGACAGCCTGAGAGGTATGACTGAGTCTTGATTCAGATTAGGAGTGCTGAAAGTTTTCCTACGGTGAGTTGGACCCTAATCAAAATACTCCAGTAGAAGGGGAAGAAGACTCAAGAGAGACTCTTGGAGAGCAGGCAGTACCTGCAAGGAATAGTGTAAAACTACAACAATAGGAACAAGCTTGCCCTTTTGAACACGTGGAGAGTTTACTGGACTTGACCAAAGGGTATTGGCAAACCCATTTGGGTGAAGATGCCAAGAGGAAGTCTGTTTTCAGCATGGACTTGGGATTACATGAGTTCAAAGTGCTATTCTGAACTGAAGTTGGTCTAATAAAAGATACCAGATTTACCGAAATAACTGTGTCTGCTTATGTTCTTAAACCAACACAGCTACAACCTACCCCCAGTAAGTCTGAACTGAAGCCATTTTTGAGCCCTGTCAGTCAAGGGTTGACTGGGGTGTATTTTCTGGAACATTTTGGTACCCCTGGGCTTTCAGGCCTCACAAAATTGCCAGGTCTCAAGAGCAGCAAAGGTTTTTCCAGGTGTTCCAGGCCACCCTGGCTTGAATGGGTTGAAAGGACAAAGTACATCTCCAGTATTAACAGGACTGCCAGGTGTACCAGGCTTTCCCATCACTGAGCTGTACAAAAAGGGTAAGAGACAAGATGATCTGGACTACACCATGTCAGAGAGCTCTTTGTTCCCTAAAGGAGGCCTTAAGCAGAGACTTCATTTTAGATAATTCAGATGTTGACAAACCCCTTGTGGTTTACACAGAGGTCTCAGAAACCAGGCTGGGGGCAGTCTTAATGCAAGCAGATCCCCAAAGGGAAAGAGAGAGACCCCATTGGGTATCCGAGGGACAAAACCTTTGCTACAATTGAAAAGGAATGTCTGGCTCTTAAGATGTGGGCTCTTAAGGAGTTGCAACTCTATCTATGCCGAAGATAGTTCACAGTGTACGCGGTCATTCATTCACTACTTGCCTGGTTAAATCAGATGAAAGGTGCCAAAGACCAAACTACTGAGATGGAGCCTGGCCCAACCGGATTCCAACAAGTAGGTGTATTTCACATTCAGAGTAATTAAAATATATTATTGATGCATGAAGAGGAAAATTTGACCTCCCCTGGTTTCCTGGATGCAGTGATCTGGCTCAGTTCCATTTTTAGAGGGCCAGATATGACACAGAGAGGCTCAGTGGGGTGAGTTCTAGCCTGCAGTTCTGGTGGGAAGCTCAGTGGGATTAGGCTTTGCTGTCAATAGTTTCATAAACAGGACATCTTTATGCCCATTTCAGCCCAGGGAGAGATGGCAGCATGGGCCTCCCTGCCTGGTTCTCCGCAAACGGACTACCTAAGTCACAGAAGCTGCCTCCGTATTTTGTGATCCTGGTGCAGAATCAGGTGCCATTTTCGCAACAAAGAGCGGTGCCCCCTTCTCCCCCCCCCCCCCCCCGATTAGCCGAGGGGCCCTGAAAGTCTTGACCCTTCCTGGAAATTGATAGATGCCCACCTGTCAATCTCTGGGAAGAGGTTTAGGACTTCTAGGGCCACTCAGAGGTGTGGGGTGGGGGGGCCTGCTGTGATCTGCCATGAAAGTTTCCCTCTCTCCCCCCAGTACTTCAGGATGCCAGGGCTTCCCACCTCCATGTGCAGCTCCCTTTTCTTTTTTTTTCCCCCTATTCTTTTTTTGCAGTCCCTGTGTTTTTTTGTGGGGGACCTACCAAATTCACAATGTCCATTAAAATTGCAAAATTATGACTTTGTTAGGTCCCTACCCATGACCTTCTGTTTCAGTGTATTTGGCAAGTGCTGTCCCATAGGTTAATACCATAGTTTTGAAACTGTTTCATTGCATGTGTGGCTGACTGGGCCTGAGGAGAACGGGTGAAGGCTGACGGCTGAGAAAGTCTCAAGGAAGGAGGAGAGAAGGTCCCAGGGAGGACTGAGGGAATGGGAGTGACACAGTAAAGATGGCTTGTTCTGAAGCAGAATCTGCAGTGCTGTTGGGACATTGGCAACCTGATACCCCTCTTCTTTGAAGAACAAAACACCCCCCACCCCACCCCCATTCCAAAGAGCTGATCAAAAAGAAGGAGCTCTTGGTGG
>NW_017729011.1:956099-956681 GCF_001723915.1 Gavialis gangeticus
TCGGCAACCTGATACCCCTCTTCTTTGAAGAACAAAACACCCCCCACCCCACCCCCATTCCAAAGAGCTGATCAAAAAGAAGGAGCTCTTGGTGGGGGTGCTGCAAAGCACCAGGGAAGCCAGGGCCTGAGAGAGGCCAGTCTCAAAGCCAGAGGTTTGCCCCTTGTGAAGCCACACCAGGGGTGGCTGCAGGGGGGCCCTTCAAGAGGCCAAAGAAAACTGCTTCTAGGGGAGTCCCAAGGCAGAGCTTCTCCTCAAAAACAGCATTGATTTTGTTACACCAATGCAGTAATCCCATTGGGAAGCAAACCTCTCTGAGACGCTAAATCCAGATCAGCTGTTGCAGGACTTCCCAGATTCTTGTCAGACTTTTAACCTACTTTTGTTCCAAATGAGTCTGCAGTTGGGATGAGAAGGGCACCAGATTCCTTTATCTGAGGAGGGACAACACTGTGCCCCATCAGAGCTGCTTTTCATGTACATGGCAATATTCTTTGCCATGTACATGATGCCCACAGGAGCCCAGTGAGTTTTCTATGAAAGGGAGACACTGAAAGGCAGGCCCCCGGGGGGGGGGGGGGG
>NW_017729011.1:956834-957339 GCF_001723915.1 Gavialis gangeticus
GGGGGGGGGGGGTGCAACAACAGTTGTACCAGGTTACTGGTTTTTTGCACAAACCTTCAGCTAAAAGCAGGAAGGATGCTATAATCCATCACCATGGCACAGGGAATTTACACCTGCTAAGACAAGCTGAACCACCAACATCAAGGACTGGACAGGATTAAAACTGACTGATTGTACAAGGATTGCAAAAAACTGGGAAGAATCAAAGAAAGTTATTGCTACAAAGGTGCCCCAACAGTCAGTACAGCCTCAGGACTGACTTGACTTGACTTGATTTGACATGAGACAAGCCAGGACTGAGGCTAGCAGCTCTATGAAAACCATCAGGGGATTTGTGAGGAACAGATGAAGTCTGGATTCCTATTTGATATCTGAATGATACCTGTGGTTGTATAGTGCTCCCTAGTTTCAATCCTGACTTGGGGTGGGGGGAAGCGCACCATCTATGAACCACTGGTAGTACATTTTGTAACACCTGCATTTTCCTTGCATGGGGGGGGGGGGG
>NW_017729011.1:962339-963015 GCF_001723915.1 Gavialis gangeticus
GGGGGGGGAATCTTCCCTTCAAGAACCGACACAGTTTGACGGTCCTAGGTCTAGGAGACTCAGCATGGGCAGAGCTGGGGGTGATACTGCTATAGTAAAAAACAGTATCCAGTGTGGACTTCACATTGCACTGTTTCACCTGACAACACAAAGCACAGAACAGAGCATGTTATCATGCATGTGGCAACCCTAGGCACTACAAATACGCACCTCCTCCCTGCTTTGGCCTCCCGAGGCGGATGTTTTTGGCTGCAGCTGAACAATGGCCCCAAGCAGGGCAAAAGTCTCATTCTGAGCAAAAGTGATGTTGGCATTGTCATGCAAACCAAAAATCTCTGGGATGTCATTGAGTGGCAGGCTCTTGATGTATTGGAGGTAGCCCTAGAGAAAAAGAAGCATGTAGGTTGGAGGAGCAGAGCATTACTAAAGAGGGCTGAAAGGAAGCATAGCACAGCTATGGAGGTACGGGGTCTATTCAGATTGCTGTTGACCCTGACTGGTACATGTGCATTTACCTGTTACCCTAATTTACTGGCCTTTATACAGCCTTGGTTCTTATCAGGTGATACCTGTTTGTAACAGTAAAATGTAACACTCCCCTCCAAGTTAGCTCAGGGTTACATAATGTTTGCTCTCAACATGATGGCTCAAAGGTAGATGAAGGAGAGGGGAGAAT
>NW_017729011.1:963049-988078 GCF_001723915.1 Gavialis gangeticus
AGCCCTAGAGAAAAAGAAGCATGTAGGTTGGAGGAGCAGAGCATTACTAAAGAGGGCTGAAAGGAAGCATAGCACAGCTATGGAGGTATGGGGTCTATTCAGATTGCTGTTGACCCTGACTGGTACATGTGCATTTACCTGTTACCCTAATTTACTGGCCTTTATACAGCCTTGGTTCTTATCAGGTGATACCTGTTTGTAACAGTAAAATGTAACACTCCCCTCCAAGTTAGCTCAGGGTTACATAATGTTTGCTCTCAACATGATGGCTCAAAGGTAGATGAAGGAGAGGGGAGAATTCAGAGGGAGGCCATCAGAGTGATGAAGGTTGTGGCAGTGCTGACATATGAGAGAAGGTGGTGAGAAGCCAGCACGTGCTATGTAGTTTGCCTGCAGGAGGTTGTGAGAGGAGTTTGACTGTGAGGGGAGTAGTCATATAGGCATTAAGCCTACAGAGTGTTACAGAACCTAGAGCCTAACAGCATTAAGACTTGCACTGCTTTCTTCATGTTGATAACCAAATATACTAAATAATAAACTATACCAATACTGTGCATTTTACAAAGGCTAATTTCCTATTTTGAGCATTCTGCTGATAGCTACCCACATATCCAAAATCACTCTTCCCACTTCTACTGTTAGCAGAGATCCTTTATACAAATCGTCTTCTACCGTTCCACTGAACACCTACCGTTGCGCCTATTGTTAAACAGGGCACAGATTCTGATACACAGTATGGCTTTGTGAGGTGTTATCATCCTGTGTTTTCCTCTAGTGAACAGGAAGAGTACAGCATTGTTACAGATGACCTCACAACATTACAGTCACATGGTTCTGTTTTGCCTTTTGCTCTGTGAGTTTAAGAGCATGCGTGGTGTTCACTGGGTGAATTACTTACATTATGGTCATATGTGGTGCTGATCTGTTTGTAGATTCCTGACTCGGAATAAGCAAAATCTGGAGTTAGAACATCTGGCTGGTAGAAATCTTCTAAAATATTCATGATGCAGCGCCTGTCCCAGTCATCAGTCACTCGGCCTCCATAGTTAATTTCACCAGCTGTGTACTTCAGCACCTGTCAAAGAAAATAGAGAAGCTACATTAGAAGTGCCTATCCTACCCTAAGCAGATAGTGGCAAATGTCCAGCTGGCACATCAGCATGGATTTCAGCATGGAGGGAAATGAAGGAGATAGTTGGCAAACCCGTGGCACAGGCTGCCTCGCTGAATGGTCAGGTACAAATTTCTAGTCCTTAGCAGTAAGGAATACTGCCAGGAACTGCCCACAGTGGTGAGGGTGCATACAACATCTCTAATTTATGTGGTCAGTACTTATCTGGATGTCCATTATTTGAATGCCCTCTCGTGTGTCATTGTGGCTAGAGGATTTGTGCACAGCAGTGACACCTTCTCCCCAGCCCCCAGACATGCCTAATTCAAAGCCCTCCTCAACAAGTCAGCAACTCTTGTAACAAAGAGCTTCATCCCTCTGCCTGTGAGATGAAGATCATCCCTTGCATGTAGACTGGTGTAGTTAAACCACATCCTAAGTTTGAGGTATCCAAAGCCCACATGGTGACACCATCTCCTAAGCCTTCGGTTGACCTCCTTGATGCACTCCTCCCTCCGAGGGCCACAGCCTCTGACTGGAAGGACTAAGAAGACCACTTGTGCTCCTAAGTCCTTGAGCTTCACCCCCATGGTCTTGTAGTCTCTCATGATCCTCCCAGGGCTACTTCTTGCCATGTCATTGGTGCGTACATGGACATGGAGCATTAGGTAGTGGTCAGTAGGGTGGACAAGTTTAGGGATCCTTGCCAAAACATCTCTGATCTTGGCTCCTGGAAGGCAGCAGACCTCTTGAGGATGACAAATGGCTCCTACTATGCCCTGCAGCAGGGAGTCTCCTAAAACTATCATCCTATGTTGTTACCTTGCTGGAGTTGGCTGACCATGCACAGATGCATCCTCTATCTATCGATGGTGTGAGGGCTTTGTAGCTGTTGTGCAGGATTATTGGTGGGACAATTGATGCACGTTGTGGCTTCAGTCCTGATGTCACCAATGTCCACCTGCTATCAGTTGGGGCACCTTGTTCAGGTGCATTCTTCTGCCCAGTCTCCATGGCTTCCTTCTTCAGGTGCAGGGGCTGGCAGTAAGCATCAATCTCTGCCTCGTGTTCCCTAATGATCCATAACCTGTCCACCTCCTCCTGTAGCTCCCTCACCCAGTCCTCCAGAGTCTCCAGCAGTGAGCGCATCCCACAAGTTGGAGCGCTCATGCCCCTGATCCCAGCACCCAGCCGACGTGCTTGGCAGCCCTTGCAGCCTGGAGTGAAGTGTTCCATCTGCATGGAGACTGGGACCATAGGTTCTGTCTGGGTGGAGGCCTCTAAGGTACCAGGGAAAGGTGATCCATCCAGACCAGGACGCCCAGGGGTGCGGCATGTACCCATCACCATATTGCAGGGTGAACGCTGGTTGCATGGCTGCCAGGGTGTATGTATAAGTGGGAGACCAGGTGGGTGTTATTGCTCCCACGTGGTCCTCACCAGCTACTGCTGCTGTAGCTTGGTAGGCAGGTACGAGCAGCTGCCTGTAGGGAGATCCCTTAGCTTCACGAGAAGCTGGGGGATTCCCTGGGTCCCTGTGTCCCTACCTGGAGGGGAAGAGGGTTGGTCCCTTGTCCGCTTTACCTGATGTCCAGCACTGGATGTCTTTCCTTGGCGTGGAGGGACTTTGGCTGCCCGGGGTTGCAGCAGGCACAGGATGTATCATGCTGTGTGTGGGGCAGCTGGGGGGAACTCAGGAATGAGTGCCCATTGAGAGCCCTTTCACACACCCTTCCACACAAAGTCCTGTGCTAACTCGCGTGCCAGGCCCAGAGCACACCTGTTTACACAGCTCCGTGGGCTAAGTAGGAACCAGGGAGGGGGGTGACCCTCCTTGGCTCCACTCAGCTGCCTCCTGCCCTAACTAGGGGCCACACATTGCAGGCCCCACTTACCTCCCAGCTCCACGCTAGGTGTCAGGGTCTGGGTCTGCTGTAGGGGTCTGCCGGGGTCCCTGGCTCAGGGGGGTGGGATGGGTTTACACCCGTGCGTCTTGATCCAGAGCCAGGCCCAACCCTTTTGTCCACCCTGGGCTAGGTCATGCCTAGCCCATGGCCTGGTGGTTACAGCACTGTGTTGGAAAGCAGGACACAGGTTCAAGACCCTTGTGGTGAATCTCCCACTGCCTGGCTGTTAGGAAACTGCCCTGCCTCTAACTTCTGCTAGTTGTGGTTCTTCTGTGACTAAACATATGGGCCTTACCCAGACTTGCACACACAACTGAACAATCCTATTGGCCAGAGACAGGCCTAGTGAGTATGCCCTAGAGTCTGGCAGGAACTTGCATGCACCTAGCTAAACAGCAGACTGTGCACAAGTGTCAACCACTGCATATGTGTCATTTTGATGCATAAAGGGGAAATACAATTTAGCTCTTGCTACATGCACTAGGACCCTCTCCATGGCCCATTCTCAGGCAGGGCAGCCCAACAAACTGTCTCTACCTTGTATGGGATGTCCGTGTACTCATTCAAGAACATCTTTAACTGGCTGATGCAGATGCGGAGATCTCCATCCGTGAACTCATATGGAATATTGAATCCCAGGGGTCCAAATTTCCTACGCTCCAACACATTGCCATGGAACAAGCAAAGTGAAAGTAATAAGACTTTAAACTCTGTGACCTGCAGGGCATAGGAGCAAGGAAAGGAGCGTTAGTTGATAGGGGATTGGCTTATAAGGAGACATAACTTTGAAGGCAATGCACTTTCTCTTAGGCATGATGGCAGATGGACAGCTAGGTACTTAAGTGATCAAATCTGCCCATTTACTGAAGCTGATAGGAGCCTGATGGTGCAGAACATAGGCTTAGGCTACTTCACAGGGGATAGTTATAGTCCAAACTTTTCATACTTGGATGCCTAGGATGGAAGAGTGGAACTCATTTCCACAAGATGTTGTGGCAGCTGATAGTTTAGCCAAAATCAAAAAGGAACTGGACAAATTCTTGGAGGAAAGGGCTATTGAGCATGCAAGTTAGGGGTACAGTCTCTGAATCAGAACTTATTAATCCTTAAATACTGGAGACTGTAAACAAGAAAGGAGCAATGGAAAAACCCTTGGTCATACCCTGTTCACTCTCTCATTTAGCATCCACTCTTTGCCACTGTGGGACACAGGATACTGGGCAAGATGGACCCATGGGACTTCTGTACATGCGTGTGTCAGAGCAGACTTGATTAACTGAGTCTTCTGAAGCGTGGCAATTGCTGTGCTCCAGCAGCCGCCTGCATCTTGTGTATCAGTGCTCCTATGCTTAAAAATGGCAGTGGAGGTGCTTGAAATAAAGCTTGTCAAACAAGCATTAGGTCAAGTGCCCACACTACCATTTTTAAGCATGGGGACACAAAGATGCAGTGGTGCTTTAATTAGAGAAGCTCTCAAAACTGCACTAACTAAAATGCTGCCTCCCCTGCCAACCCCTAGTGCACATGTAAAAGTGCCCATAGTCTAACTCAGTGACAGTTCTTCTGAAGTAAATATCTAATTTAGGTAATGCTCTTTAAAAAAATGTGGGGCACACTATTTACACATGTGAACTCTCACATCAAATAGGCTGCTCACAAAGACAATGTTGGCTTTCTAGCATGAGAAGGAATTTGTTGTTGTTTAGGTGATATACAGAGGAGAAGAAAGCTGGAAAGAAAAACTCAACCAGGGATGCTCTACAAAACCGTTAGCAAAGGAACTTGCTATGATCCATGATAAATGTGGCAAGCTGGCCATGGTGGAGAAGTGGAAGACAGGACATGGCTCTTACCTTGGAGCAGGAATTCAAGAAGTCATCGCTCAGATTAGTGTACGACTTCAACAAATTTGCCTTGACCCCTCGTGGGGGCTCAATGGTCATCTTGGAGCCATTCTGGAGGATGGACACTGGGAACTTGTTACTAGGTAAACTAGTAAGCCAGAGGCGAAAGTCTCGGTGCACCTAGACAATTAAAAGGTGGCAGGTGCTTTAACGGTTAAGTAAAGATATAAGAATTTTTGGGGAAGTCCTCCTAATTGTGGAGATTGTCCTCCCTCATGATTGGCCAATAATCTTCCATCACAGATGACTCCCAACCTCCCCAGAAGACCCTCCTCCTCCTGACATCACCTGTCCTCAGAACCACAGGGATTTCTTTCAACAGAGCTACCGTGTTCATCTTTCCAACCCTGCAACAGGCTTTTCAACTGGAAATGAGCACTGAGAACTCTCTAGCCCAACTACGGAGCCGTCTGTCAGGTTCTTCCAATAAGACGGACGAGTTCTATGGCAAAAATGCCTGGGCCACATTCCTCCCCCAAGACAGTGGCAGTCACTGCCTTTGCTGAACAGATTTGGTGTAACGCAAAAACCATGTTCCTTCCACCTGCTGGAAGCCTGAGCAAGTGACAAGATGTCTCTCGCCAGCAGGCAAATGGAAGGGGAAGCACCAATGCAATGCTGTGTCTGTGGGTAAGAGTGAGCTGGTGCCTGATAACAGACTCGCACATGGGGAGGAAGCAGAGTGATAGCAATTGATATTAGTAAGTTGAGATATAAATGTTAAGTCTTCACACTGGGGTGGAGCTGTTCCCTAATCGCACAGAGCAGCAATGCATTGTGGGATTAGGGAGCAACTGTGGCCTACTAAATAGGCAACTAGCCATAGTTGTGCTGCATGGTTTTGGGAAGAGGGGCTCAGGTTAGTCTCCTTTCTGTTCACAGGAGTCTTCCTCTCCTTCAAAGCACAGGATGATGGTTAAAGTAATGGGCAATAAGCCTTAGCTGTGATTCAAATGAATGCCCCTGCATTCAAGAGTGTAACCTTGTCAGGACTGATGCTCTCAATGAGTCTCTCTAGTGCCGGCATCCAGCTTGGGGCCAGGTGGCAGTTCTGGAAGAAGACCCATTTCCCACGTTCCATTGCACTTCGCATCATGGCTTCTGCTCGGGGACCCTGCAAAAGGAAACAAGATCAGCCTCAGCAGCATCAATTTACCAGGGCAACTGGATGCAGCACAACTTAAACCTGTTGGAATGTACCAACCTGACAGCTGCCATCTGGGCCAGCACAGAGAACAAAACCGCAGACCTGTAGAGCTATAAGTAGAAGTCTCTGCAGCTTGAATTAAAGGGCCAGGCTCCAAAGCTGGAGCTGTACCAGTTCCAAATTGTCTGGGGATCCTTAACATCCATGAAGCAGAAACCCACTCACCACTGCATATCCTTAGCTTTGCTTAACTGAGGGCACATAATCAGTTTTCCATATTCCCAACCATGAGCCTAGCTGAACCTTCTTACCAATGAACAAAGGGCAGAGGTTGGGTAAAATTCTGTGCCTGCCCTTCAGAAGTTAGTTTTGTTTTCATGTTTTACTATGTGCGGATTTTAAGTCTGTTCCACAAAGAGAATCTGAGAAAGAAACTACTTACTTATAACTAAAGGCATTTCGAAGATGAAGGAGGGACCCACTGGTGAGTGTGTGAAGACAGAAGTGCTGAATTCATTTCTCAGTTGGCAACAAATGAGACAGAGTGGTAAACTAGGGCTCTAAGGGGCATTTCCATTGGGAGTGGGGAGGGTTTAAGACTTCCTGGAGTTCTGGGGGTAAACCCTTGTGAATGGGGATGGCTACTGCTCACAAAGAACGTGCACAGTAGCACCGTTGGCTTACCTGACCCTGGCCCAAAGAAATGGCAGCAAGCTTCTTGGAGAACTTCATTTCTTCAGCAAATTTGTAAAGATCAGCAGCAGGGTCTGTCCCAGGAGAGAGGACGAATATCAGGGGGGTGGTAGAAGTGGACTCCTTGAATACCACAGAGAGATCTGTAGTCTGGAAGAGAAGATGGATTTTCACTTAGAGTAAAAACTAACAATTGACACAGGGCAGGGTGGGTAAATGCAGGAGCCATTCTTTCAGAGCCAATGCACAGACTCTATCTTTATGCCCACTCCCCTGTCTGCCCTCGGTAATCAGTCAGCCTGACAACTGGATTGAGCTAGGACCTGATTTTGATGATTCATGAAGCATCATGTCTTGTCCCCCTCTTCTTTCTGTGCAATCTATTTGTTGATGAATCTTCTGAAGCCTGATCCACGTATCAATACATTCAAAAATAGTCTTTCTGTGGACTGCAGTAGGGTTTGTGTCTTGGTCCCTTCTCTTTAGTATCCATTCCAATTCCTTCCTCCTTTCCCTGCATCAGCCACTGTCATAAACCATATGTTTTAACTGAAGGACAGTGCCTTTCATTACGTGTTTTAGAAGCTCCAAGGAATCATTACTTGGTAATGCAGTGAAGCCCTTCTCACAGCCAGGACCAAAGTCTACATTTAAGTGCCTGCCAGGACTAAAGTCTACATGTAAGTGCCTAACTTTGGACAGCCCTGTTTGAGATGCATACCTGCTTTTGGTGTTGCATTTTGAAGGCAGCCAGCTGAGTGCACACACTTCCATAAACATATGCACATATATACATACACTCCCTTGTGCCCTGAACAACTGGGAGCCATAGATTGGCAAATTCATATGTCCCTTCACAGAGCATGTTCAACAGGATGCTCTGCTAAGCAAGCAGAGTCTGCAGAACATCTCCTGCTTATTCTTCTGCCTCTGCATGTGTCAGGACTTCCTGACATCGTGGGCCTGGATTCTACATGCAGACACCTTTAATAAGAAATTAAAATTGCACCTTCAGATACTGAATTCCAATTCGGCCCATCCAGTGGGAACTTCAGCCTGGCATGTGCTTGTCTTGCTGTGTGCCAGCGAGGTGTCACCAGCACAGCCCATAGCATAAATGTGTCTCATAGGAGAATGGTTATATCTGTATAATGCATCTTTATACTGACATAATTATGTCTATACTAGGGGGATGTATCATTTTAGCTGCTGTTACAGTAAAGAGGTATAGCTTTCTATGAGGCCTTGCACGCACAAATGCTGATCTGAGTGTCAAAGTTGTCTATGAAGAATGTTGCATCTGAAAACCCTGCTTTGCTGCACCTGAGGATGACAAGTCTTTGCACTTCCGTGATACCCCTTTTACCCATTGATCTCCAAGGATTTTAAGCAGGTAAATAACTCCTTGTTACACATGGGAAAAAACACATAGTAATCCAGCCAGGCAGAAACAAAACAGAGAACTGAACCTAAGCCTCCTGGCTCTTACCCTTAGTTGTAACCTTCAGCCATGCCTCCCCTCTGCCTGCCTTGGACCCTGCTTGCCAGTTTTCAGTATGGAACTGTTACTTTTACTAGTTGTGTGCATCATGACTACAGAGGCAGGGTGACCCAGTGGAGAAAGTGCTGACTTGGGACTGAGAAAACATGGATTAGCCCCATTCCCACTTCTGCCACTGGCCTGCTGCGTGACCCTGGACAACTGACTTTACCACTCCATGCCTCAGTTTCCTCTTCTGTAAAAATAGGCACAATAATAGCAAGCTTTTTTACAAAGCACTTTAAGCTCTAAAGAAGATCTAGGTAGTATCACCTCAACTACAGATGCTGTGAAGGTCTATTCAAGCATCTGCCTCCTATAGTTACCAGTTGCCAGTCCTATTTGGGGCAGAGCGCAGTAGGTTTTGCATTACTCCCATCCCTTCTCAACCAAAGCACCCTCTGTGGCTCTTGTGCATAGTGCTGGCCAGCTACCTGTGGTTCAATAAAACGTTCATCCAGATTCTCAGCCACAAAGTCCTGCATGGCATTAGTGACCTTATCTCCTCTCAGGCAACGCAGGACCAGAAGCTTCTGGAATGAGTCCAATTTAGCGTTCCAAATACCAGGCAGGGGCTCCCTGCAAGAGAATTATGTGATGAATTTGGGGGTTATGTTCTGGGAATAAAGAGGGCTTTAAATAGATGCCACATTCACTAGACTCCAGGAAAACAACTCTCCTAGATACAACTAGGTATGTTTCAGGATCTTCTGAAGTCATCTTAATTCAGCTCTTTTTACAGGCTATTTTACTGTAACTTTAGCCAAGCAGAAGTCAGAATTCAAATCCCCTGATCAAAGAAGAGGGACTCACCTGTGTGGCTCGGGGCTGTCAAAAATTGCTTGGAACTCTGAGATATTGTCCACAAAATCATCTGCAAAGCTGGAGAAATTATTCAGGTTGCTTAAGGCCAAGATGTCTCCCCATGCTCTCTCATACAGCCATTCAGGAGCTGGATTCTCTCTCATGGTTTTAATGGCACCTCCAGACAGTAGATAACGCCATTCATCCTGTGGATCCAACAGGACACATTTGCTATGAGTGTATTCAGACTTGATGCTCTTGTGACTATGTCCAACAACATGAACCCATGTCAAGAAAGTCCTATAGCAACCTCATGCTGTGGCTGTGTCCTATGTGTGTCTGCTAGATTCACAATGTGGCAAAGCTTATGGCAGGATACATTTGCCCATTCAATCACTGCATCCGGAAATCATGCCTCCTTTCCCTACAGTGCTCTGTAAATGAACTTCAGTCTTAACTCTCAGGGCAATCTCTGCTGAATGTGAGAAAGCAGATTAAATTATCTAGAAAGCCTACATCAGGTTGACATACAGGTGATTCATTCCTTACTAGAGTCCTTCTTTCAGACCTAGGAGAAGGGAAAGGGTGTCCAGTACTGGGTTCACTCAGAAGCAACTCCAAAGAAGAAAAAGAGGAAAGGAAAATGAAAAAGATGATGGCAGCAGCCAGATGCCAAACAAGAAGGGAAACCTGGAGACTCATAATGTTGAGCCTGACAGCTTTATGTGTTCTTCTTCTCTCCCCCATTCAGCTTGGGAACAAAGCTATGTCTGAGAGCCATTCCCTTGGAAACACCAGGTTATTTACATGAGATGAGATATCCTGCCATCACCCACCATGCCCTTTGTGTATGCAATCAAAAGGTTTTTTGATGACAGACAAGTTCAGCCACTCGTTACCCTGTGTTCCCTTAGTCATTCCCTGAGCCTTTTCCTCACTGCCAAATTCTGCTGAAAGGTTTATTTTGCAGGCTAAACTGAAAGGCCAAATTACCTAGGAAGGACAACTCAAGGTTCAATTACTCTTTTAATATGTTTGGACAACTCAGAACTTCAGCTAGTTCTTAACAGATGATCAGGATGAATATTTTTTGCCTCGTGCACAGAAACTGGATGGGAAATTTAAATCATCACACCCTGATGAAAGAATATAAGTACAGACAAAGTATGGCATCTCCAGTTTCAGAAGAAGGAGCAATGTGAACTTCATCAGCCATGGGAAATCATCCTTCAAGAGCCAGGGAAGCTGCTTACTCACCATGTTGATTTTTCCTTCATTCATCATGATCCTGACACACAACAGGAAAGCAAACATCAGCTTGTGCTTTTCAAACAGACTGCGGCACACATTGCTGTACAGACTGAAGGTGACGTAGTTGTTTATGTTCACTATCCGCTTCTTCAGGGTGTCTGAAAATAGCCAAATGCAAACCAGCTATGGCAGGAGTGGGGGACGAAGGATCTACTCTCAGTACCAATCTTTTGCACTCCATTGACTGGGAACAGGTCCCTTTTCAGCATACATGAGTGTCCCTATGTAAACTCTGTGATGAACTCTAGGCCCTCTTATCCCTTTCCCACCATGTCTTGGCTTCTGCAGCAAAGTCTGCTCTCCCTCAAGGAAGAATGGATCAAATCCTAGGCTATTTACACAGGCACATGCTCAATCACTGACTAAGAACCTCAAGCTCCAGTCCATCATGAATGCACTTGGACTATTTCTGGTAATGCAGGTGCAAAAGCTGCTGCCATGGTCACCAAATCATGTCTTTAAAAAAATCTCACAATTTGCATCTGGCCCTGGAGTTTGTATTACTTGTGGATGCTTTTCCAGGGATTGCAGCAATATGACAGTGACAAAGAGAAAAGGTTGTCTAGGCACCAGTTTCAAGGGTATGCTGTGCTGCCAGCATCTTAAATGCTCTCATTCGTGACATTTTTTGGGTCCAACTAACAGCAACACTCTGCAGTCTTTGTCTGTGACTGGCATGATGGTCCAACAGGAGTGAGAAATGCTCTCACAGAGGGGTCCCCAGCAGGTCAACAGGGTTCCTTGCATTGCAGAAAACCATGCTGATGGCTTGCCATTCATAAATACTGGATTGAAGATGTCTGGACTCAAGGGCTTATAAAACAGTTTGTTGCAGAACTAAAGCAGTCTCCCCAAAGCAGCAGCAGATGTCCTGAATGAAAAGGACATGCTCCTTATTCCTGTTCTTATTAGGTGAGAAGTCAGTGTGGGGTCTGATCCCAGCAAGACTGCTTAGACATAACCTTGGACAGAATGAGACCCATTCTAGAGCTTCTCAGAATAAAGAGCTGGGGCCACTTGAGATCTGGCATAAATACAACTGCACTGGCTTTGGTGAGGTGCTTGCACAACTGATCACCAGTTTTTGAGCAAGAAAGGGAAATGATCAAGTTTTCACATGTACAAGGTGTCTGTTCAAAGGTCCCCTGCCCATGGCTCTAACCCACCAAAGGTACCTGCTCTCTCAGAGTTTGCGATTCCTGACAGGAAGATGTTGAGAAACCATTCAAGAGAATACTGATACATGGGGTCAACATTGGACAGGTCCGAAACACAGAAGTAGAGGATTTGTGTGCGCACAGCAACAGGCACATACTCCAAGCGAGTGATGTCAATGTCTTTTTCTGTCTGCTCAGCTATCTTCACTTTGGCCTGCAGAAATGTTTGGAGGCATCACAATGGGGCATTGTCTCATTTCTGTAAAGCAAGATGGGATGGGGGAAGCGACAAGTCACTGACCTGGATTTCCCCAGCTTTTAGCTTGGAAGCCTCCAGCACTTTGATGAGCTCCAAGTCATCAACAGGGTTTCCCTCAGAGGAGCTCAGCCGGTACAGGATTTGATCCTCTATCCCCTTTAGCTCTTGTCTCATTTTGGCATTGCTAATGATCAGCTGGTTCTTGGCTTCTTCTAAGTCAGGCCGCTCCTCAGCTACCACTTGTCCCAGCAGCTGGTCTTCCAAGCCACTGTAAGTAAAACCTTCAGCTGTCATAGCTGGATGTTGGGTCAGTGGGATCCCAGCTATGGAGTTTCTGAGCAGGCAGGGAGATCACACCCATTGGACTTGGGAAAATACAGGAAGATACCACACTTAATGTAAAATCCAACATGGCTGCAAATAGGGAAGGACTAATAATCTTAAAGGGCTAGAGGAATGGAAAGGAAGAGAGGCAGCGGAAGAGATCTGAACACAGAGCAGCAAGGAGCACTCTCAGGACAGAGCTCCTGCAGGAGAGAGTTGAGGAGCATGCAAAGTATAACAGAATGTAATGATACTACACAACCTTAAATTGACATCTTTCTTCTGAAGCTGCATGATACAATTCTCTGTGGTAGTGCCATGCCCTTATCACCAAGTCTGAAAACTCACTGCTTTCCTGTTTGCTAGAGCAATGCAATAGAGAGGAGAAACTGAGGCACAGAAGGACTAATTTGCCCAAGCTCAGACAGGGAGTCTGTGCAGATGAGGGATCTGAGGTCAGGGATCTGAAGTGCCCTGACCCCCTGAAAACACCCTTGCTTCATACATGCTGGCTTTGATTTCTAGAGCTAAGGAAAAGAACTCTTCTTCCTCCTCTTCATCCCCTAGAACAGATGGGAAGAGGCCAAACGTCACAACAGTTCAATAGCTACAGGCACAAGTGGGTGACTGGTTACCTGGGAGAGAGGGTGAAGTTAATCAGTGTGAGTTTGGTGGATATCTCTGGTGTATAATGAGGATTGGGCAGGTTGGTGGTGATGTACATCTTGAAGTCGTCATGGTAAGGAATAACTGTGTCACCCAACTTCAGCACTGTGCTGCCTTGCTGTTTATAAGTCTGCACAAGAGAGCGACAAGTATGACACAAACAAAGACTCTTTCAATAAGGATGTGAGTTGGGAGAACCTACCTGAGATGCAGCCTCACAGTTCCTCTGCCATCATTGCCAGGGCAGGAGGGCAGCTAGCTAAACAGTTCCAGTCACCTTGAAGGTCTGGGGACCCAGTTGCCATTATTTCACCTGAGCATCCCAAATGCTGTGAACCCAAACTCCCAATCTAAACATGCAAGTTCCTCATAAAGGGAGGAAAAGTGACACCTCCAGTCCACCCTAGTTCCTGGCTTGCCGGGACTTCCCTAACCAACAGAAGGGAAGAAACCTGTTTCAGCAAGACGGGTTCAAGAGCTGGGTCCAGCTCCTCCCCTACGTTCTCCAGCAGGAATGGCTTCCCGAAGCGAATGGAGTTCTCTAGGCTGCGCAGGAAGTCTCGATCACTCAGCTTGGCCACCTCCAGGCTGTTCTCCTTTTCCTTGGGCACAACAAGGTGAGAGGGAGTCCAGTATGTGTGTACAACCAAAGTGGGAAAGCAAAACTTTGTGTACACACTGTAACCTTTGCTAATGCACCACTAAAACTGCAAATAGAAGTAAAAGGAATTAAAAGAGATGTATCCGTGTTGCATCATTTATGTGGCACTAACTGAGCATAATATATGCAACTCAGCAAATGCCTAGGACATGCCCCGTGGCCAAAGTAACATGAGAATGTTTTGCTCACATCTGTAGCTGCAACCCTCACACTACATTTTGCAAGGGCCTAATCCTTCCCCCTTCCAGTGCTAAGGGCCCTGCTACTTGGGGCTGCCGGGAATGGAGAGCTGAACTGACAGTGCTGCCATGTTCCATCCCACTGATTAAATGCTCACAAAAGCAGAAGCAAGTGAAGCTACTCAAGTATTGAAGACCTTTCCCTCTGCGTAGACATCAACTGAAGAAGGAAGAAAATGGGGGGAGTGGAAGGAACTGTTCTGCATCTCCCGACACTGAAGGTAGATTGGAGTAGCCTCTTTTGTACCAAACAACTTGGCTCCTCAATGGTCAAAAATAGAAGCCCTTACCAAATTCTTGATCCACTTGTTGGCTTGTCCCTGGGGGTCTATGAAATGAGTCCAGCGCTGTGAAAACTGTGTTATTACTCCATTCTCCACAGACAGGGTGTCATTGGGCAAACCAGCAATCTGAGTGCACATGAAAAAGAATCATGGCAGGTATCTAACAGCAGCAGCATAACGCATCTCCAGCTGTCCCTACTAGTGCCAGGGATGTTCCTGTGCTTTTAAAAGCTGTATGGATGGTCCTTTTTAAGATTTCTTCTATGGTCCCTCCTGAACTACCTAAGCTATTTCAAGCTCCTCTTAGCCTCCTGGCCTTGTCTTCAGCCTGATGGTTTCAATGACTAGGTACTGGGAATGGGCTGACATTACCTAATCCCTCAGCCTGCATTACTGCATTTGCCTACCACATACCTGCCAGGATCGGATTTTTACAGGGTCTCCAAGAGTTCCTATAAGGTTGGGTTCCTTGGTGTGTGGAACACCATGTTCCTGCATTTTCTGTATCCAGTCCTCATACAGTGCTGTGCGGTATTGTCCCTGCCAGGAAGAGATTAACTGTTATCTGCAAATTATACATGGCCATGTGTTGCTTTAAAATTAAGATCCTTTTCCTGTTTATAGTTAAATCAGGTTCCATAACTTACCATCACCACTTAATGTAGCAAAGGGAGGTGGTCCAAGGTGAAACCTGGAGCTCATTTGTTGGGTTTCATTCCTGCTCCTTCACAGGTCTCCAAAAGGAGCCAAGCTTTCAGCACGACAAACACAGAGTACATGCTTTTAGGAGCTTGGGAGGCAGTTGGAATACTGCCAAAACTGGTTGTTAGTGACGAGCTTGGTAGTTCTTGGATGCTAGACTAAACTGTGCAGTGGCACAGTGCAGCTCCATTAGCTTCACTATAACTGTTTCACCATCACCAAGAGCCACACTTGGCTCAGTTATGTTTTCTGCTTGGGATATTTGATAAAGAGGAGGCTAGGTTATAGGCCCTTGGGCTAAGAGAGATGTAAAGCTGACCTTGGCTCCTTCAGAGAAGGAGTTCCTGTTATCTGCTTACTGTGAAAGGACCCAGGTATGCCACGAAGCCAGCCGAAACCAGCACATCTCCTGCAACGTTGTTGATCATATAATCCAGGTTCTGGACTGTGTCTTGCCAGCGCACCCTCTCATCTGCTAGCCCATTAATTAACTGTGAAAAGGCCAGACACAACATGTTATCATCCAACTTTCTCCTAGGTACAACCTTGTTCCTCTGAACAACACCCCTCTAAGGAGTGCTTTACTGGAACAGTGATCAGAACCCTGCTATATGCTCCCCTCAGTGCCACAGTTCCTAGAACAACTTTAAATTGTGTCCAGCTGCCCTGGCAGTATTATTAGAGCACAGCGATGCTCCAGTTCTGTCCCTAGCCTACCTCTGAGGCACACACAAGGCAGCGGCTGGAAAAGGAGGTGATCAAAGGCTGCCTAACCAAAACAATCCCCATTTTTTAAACTCATTTCCTGACTCCTCTGTGTACCAAGTGGGGCCAGCAGCTGCCTCAATGGCTCTGTTCTGTTGTTTATTGTGAATGTAGGGGAAATGCTAAAGGAAGCAGCACACAGAAGCAAGACTTTCACCAACAGGCCTTTGTGCCAAGGCATCAGGTTGTCAGATTATCTGAAAAGAATATGCCACAAGCTGACAGAGTTAGAACTAGGACAGGGCTCCCCCACTAACCTTGTCAGCCCGGCTCAGTCTCTGCTCACACTGCTCACACTTCATCTCCAGCTCCTCTTTCTTAGCAATGTAGCTCCTGTACTTGGCCTGCATCATGGCAATGCCATCTTCTACATCTCTCAGACGCTCTTTGGCTTCATCGAGGATCTTCTGAGTGACCTGGAGGTCGTCTTCTGCCTCCCGCAAGGCTTGCTGTGAAAAACACACAGGATTTTCAAATGTTACCACCAAATAGGAAGGCTGAGGCCTGAAGCATACTCAGGTGGGCCTCCGTATTCCAAAGGCTGAAGTTGTCAGCTCTCCATCCAAACATCATTAAAAGGTCTAAAAACACTAGCTGAAAATTTTCTAACTTCAGTGGTATTGCATGCAACAAAAGATAACTACTGTAGGTGCTGAAACGCTTTGTAATCTAGTAGAGAAAGGCATAACAAAAACTGACAGCTGGAAAGTGAGCCAGGCAAATGCAAATGAGGAGAGTGAAAAACCAGTGGAACAAGCTACCAAGGAAAAGAGTGGACCGGATGCCAGTCTGGAAGATATAATTTTGTCAAACACACGGAGCGAAACCCATTGCAGGTATAAGAGTACAATTTAATGGTCTATAACTTGGGTGCTCAAACCCTGGCCCAGAGGCCAGGTCCAACCCCCAGTGCCATGTCATCCAGCTCATAGGATGTGGGGATCTGGAATGAGTCCCATGGGCTATGGCCCTGCAAGCTAGATTAGGTATGCAGGGCTTCATGGGGCACAACCCGTGCGCAGGCACAAGGAGGGGCCAGATTGCCTTCTATGACAAGATGACTGGTTCTATGGATGCAGGGAGAGCAGTGGACATGATATACCTTGCCTAATGATATGGTCTCCCATAAAATTCTTGCAACCAAGCCAAGGAAGTACAGGTTGAATTAATGCACTGTAAAGTGGATAGAAAACCGGCTGGATCATTGGGCTCAGAAGGTAGTAGTCAATGGCTTTATGCCTAGTTGGCAGCCAGTATCAAGTGGAGTGCCCCAGGAGTCAGTCCTGGGGCTGGTTTTGCTCAATGTCTTCATCAATGACCTGGAAGATGGGATGGAGTGCAAACCTCAGCAAGTTTGCAGATGACACCAAGCTGAGGAGAGTAGTAGACATGCTGGAGGGTAGGGCTAGAATTCAGAGAGACCTCGACAAATTGGAGGACTGGACCAAAAGAAATCTCATGAGGTTCAACAAGGACAAGTGCAAGGTCCTGCACTTAGGATGAAACAATCCATGCACCGATACAGGCTGGGGACCTACTGACTAAGCAGCAGAAAAGGACCTGGGGGTTACAGTAGACAATGAGATTAATATGAGTCAACAGTGTGTCCTTGTTGCAAAGAAGGCTAACAGCATAACGGGCTGCATTAGTAGGAACACTGCCAGCAGATCAAGGGAAGTGATTATTCCCCTCTATTCAGCACTGGTGAGACCACATCTGGAGTACTGTGTCCAGTTTTGAGCCCCCTACTAAAGAACAGATGTAGACAAATTGGAGAGTATAGCTGAAGGCTATTGAAAAATGGTTCGGGGACTATGACACATGACTTATGAGAAGAGTCTGAGGAAACTGGACTTATTTAGTCTGGAGAAGAGAAGACTGAGGGGGGATTTAATAGAAGCCTTCAGCTACCTAAAGGGTGGTTCCAAGGACGAAGGAGCTAAACTGTTCTTAGTGGTGGCAGATAGCAGAACAAAGAGCAATGGTCTCAAGCTACAGCAAGGGAAGTTTACATCAGCTATTAGGAAAAATTCTCTCATGAGGAGGGCAATAAAGCACTGGAACAGGTTACCCAGAGAGGTTGTGGAGTCTCCATCCCTGGAGGTTTTTAAGACCCAGCTAGACAAAGCCTTGGCTGGGATGACCTACTTTAGGATGGTTGTAATTTGAGCAGCGGGTTGGACTAGATGGCCTCCTGAGGTCCCTTCCAACCCTAATTTTTTATGCTTCTATAATCCTGGTACATGGGGGTGTCATAGTATCCCCAAAGCCCAATCCTGGCATGCAAGGGTAGTATGGGGCCCTATTTGGCCTTCAGACTGGCCCCATGCCATTCACCTGGCTTGTAGGGACAAAACTGAGCATCACTGTTCTATAATACAGAGAAGGTCAGACTAGATGAATGAATAGTTCCTTCGAGCCTTAAACTCTATGACAGTATTTAACGTCTATGTTGTTACCATAGGCCTGGGCTCATCCAATGCTTAGGTGTGGGTTTGTTTTAAGGGCACATGGTTGCCTATCATACTGAGAATTTAGGAGTGGCAACAACCCCCAAATTTGAAAAAAGAAACATGTCATTCATCAGAAATGGTTGTTCTTTAAAAATAATTTTAAAAAAATTGTCAATGTTACAGAACTTTCTTTATTCCACTTCAACTGATTCTACTCACTGCAACTGCTGCAAGTAGTTTAACTTGACAGATTTAGTGTCAGCTTGAAATAGTATTCAAGCCTGGAAAAAACATATCAACTATCCTGCAAAATGTCCGAAAAAGGCAGATCAATATGAACAGCATGTGGATACACTTAGAAATAAGTCTGAAGTCACACTGTCCAATTCATAAAAAAGTAGTATCAAATTCTTTGACAGAACACGAACAAACTCATTTGGTAAAGCTTTTGATTTGATCAGGCTGCATAGACTAGAAAACAATCAGACAAGCTCTATATTGCTCAAACTGTTGATATTTGTGGAGTTCCTTGGGAAATATGACCTCATGATGAAAGATAATCTCTGATGAATTACATCAAAGGAAATTCATGACAATTATCTGGGTGGATGTATTCAAAACAAAATTATTCAACTCCTTTGGAATAACAACAGGAAAGAGATTATTTCTATTTTGAAAGCTGAAAGTATTATTCTATTATACTTGACTGCACCCAAGACAAACCAGATGAAATGATTGTTAGATTTGTTTCTGCAGAAGAAAGCAACAAAGGCGAGAGGAGGGAAATGTTGTGATCAAAGAACATTTTGTTGGAGTTTTGAATAGGACCAGTTCTTCTGGCACTGCAAGACAGCAGCTCTCTTTGAACAATTATAAGAAATGGGAATCTCACTCAGTGATTTGAGAAGTCAAAATAATGACAAGGGAGGAAAAAGGAAGGTGAAGGCTGGAATTCAGAAGAGAACTGGGGGATCTGACCGGAAGAGTAGCTTTTGTACCTTGTAAACACACATCCTTTGACTCTTGTACTGAATGATACTGTAAATTATTGCACTTGAAACTGAGGTATTGCTTGATGCAGTTCAAAGTATTTTTCCATTTTTGCAGCCTCACTGCAAGAGAGAGATAATGGGCCAACATACAACCAACCTGTTTCCAAAACCCTCAAGTGAAATGTGATGGGATCTACTTCTGATGGCACCAAATTTCAGAAGTCTATGTCACTTAAGTTTCACATATAAATGCTTCAAAACTTAAGAGATTTGTAGGAATGAAAACTCTAAGCAATGCTAAATTGCTGACTCATTAAATCTGTAACCACACATTATTGTGCAGTGTGTTGTTCTGTCATGATACAGATTATAAAGTCAACATTGCATGCATATCAGCCTCTGGCTTTACTATTCATTCCACCCAGGAAGAGCACACACCAACTGCAGATGCTTCCTCAGCTGGACAAAGGGTATTTGTACCCGAAAGCTTGCAAAGAAGAATTTTTCCAACTATTTAAGTTGGTCTAATAAAAGGTATCAGATTAACCCAAAGAGCCTTGTCTGCCACACTGCAAATAAAACACTCCAAGTGGATATTGAACAAACTGTTCATCAGCTAAATGCCTCAAAGGATTCCCTTATAAACTGTCCTTGTGTTAAGGGACACACATGTCCTTATTAACAAGGAGGAATTTGAAGTGAGTTTCCCACAGGAAAGACAACTTAGAACAGAAATCAAAGACAAAATGTTTGATTATAAAGCCAGGGATGAATTGGTAACTAATCCAGGGAAGAGTTATAAAATAAAAAATGTCTTTTATACTTAGAAGTTTATCATTTTTACAGTTACACCATCACTTGAAGAAAGATATTTTGCAACCTGAGGAGAACCATAAGCTGTCTGTTGTTACTTCTTTTTTTATGACAACTCAAATACACCCTGCAAGGAATTATAACATCATTGTATTGTTTTAAGCAAAGCATAAAAAGATGGACAACATGGTGAAGAGAGATCTTCTGACACACATCTACTGAATCTCTGCAATGAAATTCAACCCCCTGCCCAGAGACTGGATCCTGGAATAGGCTCAAAAGCTAGGTTAAAATTTCTGTGCAAAAATAAACTTTGGCCTTCCCTTCCAAACATATCTACCACCCTCAGGATTCTGCCTATGTTTCTTACGAGAGAAAAATGCATTTTTTCAAGATGCTTTTGCGTTGTACAATGACTTCGTCTTGGTTGATGGGTCCTGTTTCAATTTCAGTTGAAAAACAATTTGTGGAAAGAGATGTCATCCATGAGCTTACATATATTAAAGCTAGAAAAATTAAGTTCAAAGATGCTAGCTGCAAGGCCCAAGGCTTTGTGAAAAAAAAAAGCTTTGAAGGACTGGTTGTGTGTTTCATTTTCACATTCTTCACTTAGTTCCATGCTTGCATTGCAAATTATCAAGTGATGAATCTAATTCTCTTAGTAATTTACTGGGGTGTTAGGTAGCTAATGGAGAAGGGAAGCAAAAAGCACTTCTGCCTACGCTAAAAAATAAGCTGTAGCTGGTACAGACATATATTACTTGGGTGCTTAAATGTTCAGAGCCTAACTTTATATTTAGGCACCTAAAGAAAAGGCCTGATTAATTCATTTGCTTCTAGGACCCTGTTGTCAGTGCCAATCATGGACTCAAATAATTAATCACAAAGTTGACTCATTTATATGGTTTACCCTTTTCTCCTTAAAATCATGACTCCACAGAAGGAAAAAAAATCAAAAGTGGATAAGGATGATGTGGGATGAATCCTTTGGGTAACTCTAACTAGAAAATGAAGTGCCTCAAAAAATCATGCTTTCCAAGTGAAATAAGGTACTTGAAAATAGATAACATTTCATATGGAGTATAGTAATAACTAACAAGTCCCTTCCCACAGAATTTTCCATGTTTAGACATCAGCTAATTGCTCCTCTCTGAACACCTCTGGGTAGGTCAGTGTTACCTCCACTTCATGTATGGAGAAACTGAGGCAAAGGTATTTAGGTGTCCAAGCCTGACTGCCATCCCAGCTGAAACCCCAAGCTCTTGCTTGTGTCTAAAGTAATCTATGCTACATTTTACCTTCAATTAGTAAATGCCAACAACAGAGCCCAGTTTAGTTACCTTAGCAGCATTACTCCTTAACCACTCCCAGGAGCATGAGACCAAGAAGTGACTTCAAAAGAGCACATGGCTATTTCTGCCCATCCATAAAACACTCAACCGCAAGAAGTAATAGTCTAATTTGAATGCTTACTGAAACCCTGGGACAAAAAACAACAGCATTCTAATATTATAAAAGCCTTAGTCTGTCTGTCTGTAACACTTTATTTGGACTGACAGAGACACATGGCAGAGCACCGCCATGACTAAGGGGCTGGAGCAGGGTGGGGGAGCCAAGCCAGCAGAGCTAGCCTGCCCTCCCCCGCCCCAGCCCTGCACCTTGGAGGCAGAGGGGGACAACAGGGACCGGAGCACTGCCATGACGAAGGGCATGGCGGGGTGGGCAAGGCCTGCAGCACTGGCCTTGCTCCCCCGCCCAGCTGCTTCTCGGAAGCAGCGGGGGAGCAGGGTGCTGGTTGCGCAGCACTGGCCTCACCCTACCCCACCCCACAAGGCGGAGCACCGCCAAACCAGTGAGGACAGGGGTTGGAGCCAGGAAAACTTGTTCTCTTCCTTTCTAAACAGTTTCTGGTCTTCCCCTTGTGCCTGGTAATTCTCAGTACATCCCTCCCTTAATGGGCTGTAAGTTCCCACTCCCTCACTGGTGCACTAGCCACCAAGCATCCCAGTGTGTCATAAGCAGTGCTATAGCTCTTACCCGCTTTGGTTCCACTGCCTTGGCCACAAAATGATATTTGTGCATGGCACGCACCCACTGGCAGATGGATGTGCAGGCTTTGGACACTTTGGCTATAGCTGCTGGTTGAAATTCCTCGCTGTCAATATATGGCTGGATGGCTTTAATCACAGCATCTGCAATGTTGTCCTGGAAGAAGTGATCAAAGTCAAAGTCAAAAGGCTAGTACAATTGGAAAGACTAGTTTCCATAGCCAAGAGTATACAAGTGAGTGCCACAGCTAGCTTCATGTCCAGCTTTTACCTAACCAGGTCAAATGAGGATACCCTTCAGAACAAGTTCAGAGCAAAAGTTTTAACTCACACCTCTGAAGATACCTCAGTCACTCTGTCTTGGAAGAAGTAATGGGGAGGAAATAAGAGATGAAGAATGCAAGGCTGAGACAATGAAGGGTTCAGCTCTGAGACAGTACAAATTCCTGTGGGGATGGAGAGAGTGAAGGGGTGAGAGCACTAGAGATGGTGGGACAGGAGGATATTGCTGAATGACAGAGGATGTGCTGTAGGCTCAGCAATGGGATAGTGCAAGACCCTGCAATTCTGCTGGGAGAGATGACAACAGAGGCTGCTGAACTGAAGGTGAACTCTCTGTTCGTTTGCCTTCCCTCAGAATGTCTTTGTGGGTGCAGAAATAAAATTTTAGAGTTAAGTGGGGTTTTACTGAACAGGAAAATCTTATTAAAGTAATTGTATCTCTTTACTCTTGTGTTCATACTAGCCCTGGCTATGCTTGCTACCAAGTGCCAGAAAATTCAAAGAGGACTAAGCATTTCCCCTAACTTCCTTCAACCTCTAAACTCCCTTCCCTGCCAGACCCAGTGAATGATCAAGGCATCCTCCCCTAGTGAATAGGCTTCTGTCACTGCTGCTGACTGGACCAGCTCACACAAGACCCATCTGTAGTGAACAGATAGCCACACTCCTGCTAAGCCCCAAAGAAAGCTATAAGATTTCACCTACAATAGTTATGGTGGAAGGAATACAATGCTGTTTTGAGTCTGGCTTTTTCATGTATACAGTCCTGCTTCTACAGTGTCTAGGATCTGGGCTGGCCAGACACATTTCCATGTTGCTGGTATTTAACAGTAATATGAAATAAATTGCTGCAGTGCAGAGAGAGTGGGGCTTCTAGCACCCACCAGTGTATGACCACTTGCTAAAACTGCAGTCAAGCCTGCTCTAACCCTGCATTTGATCTCTAGCAATTTATCGCTGCCCAAAGCAATCAAAATCACCTCAACAATGTAAGAACCAACAATGCCCATATAGCTTGCTACTGTCTTTTCTCTCCTTACAGTGTGAAGCTAAGTTGAAGTTTAGCTCCAAATATTAGTATCATGAACACTATCATCATAGGAACACTATTATCATCCAAATATGACATCATTGCCACTCACATTTGATTTTTCCCACCTGGAACACACAAAAGAGGCTAGATCTCTGGGCTTCACACTGATGCACCATCATCCTCTTTACTTCTGCCACTGCTTACCTTGTCGTATTTGAAGAGGCTTTCTAGAAATTTTCCCGGGTCCTGAAGAAGGCCTTTGCCTGGCTCCCAGTAGTCATCAACCTTGGAGCCTGGCTTGTCACCTGCCACTTTCTTGGGCTTGATTCCTTTCATAATACAGACGGCTTCAATCACCATCTTTACACCAACAGGAGGACGCTGCATTGCTCGAACCTTAAAAATATACAAGTGAATGTAAGAGGCAGAATAGTCACCTTGGCCTTATCCCTGCTCTCCACAGAGCATACTGGCAACTATGGCAGGCCAAACGACAGTGTTGATGCAATACAGAGGCTGAACTAACTGAACAGAAGTTCTCAGCTAGAGTGCCATGATGCAGCTACTATCACCCCTGCCACAGCAGCCAGGTAAAACTGCCCCACATGCATGCCTGCTGCTTTAGGGGTCTCTGATCAGTTTAAGGCAGGGATGCTCAACCCCCAGCCCACAGGCCAGATCCAGCCCCTGGCACCATGTCATCTGGCCTGTGGGGCTTCTCATGGGCCCCTGGAGAGCCCCATGGGATGCAGCCTTGCACACTAGACTGTCCCAGTCCAGTCCCTCCCATGCTTCTCCCAGAAATGGATGTATGCAGAGCAATTACACCTGCAGGCCTCTGTTTCGAGAAGGAGCTGGACCTAGAACTGCTACACAGCATCCTGCCTGCTTTAGGCTGATCTAAGGCCTAATGAAGCAGGGGCATGTGCATGTGCCTGGGTTGGCTGTGCAGCAGGTGGGGATAGTTTTACCCTGGGGGCAGCAACACCCAGTTGAGAAGCAGCACCAACAGTGGTTCTCAACTAGGGATGCCACCACATTCAAAAAAGTAGAGAAGGGATGCTGTGACTGTAGTGCAGTGGCTCTCAACCGTTTTAGAGAGTCAGGACCTCACTTCTGTGTTTGTGCAGATAACCTTAAAACAGGGTGTCTGCTTATGGGGCAGATCATCTGCTTATGCATGCTGAGGAATGTACTTTGCAGAGGTGGTGACGGTAATAGAAACAGTATGGAGGGAATAATTCTCCCCACCTGTGTGGAACACCAGTTTGTCAAACCTAGCTAGCTAGGCTTAGCACAGAAAGGTGTTAATCCTATATTGCTACAATATTGTTAGAAAATATACAAACAGGAATTTCTTATCACACCCTTCCAACCACAGAAGCTGAGTAAATTACCCTAAGCCACAACGTCAGTCAGTGGCAGAACTGGGAACCAAACCTAGGGAAATGCCAAGTCCCATGTTCTGAGTGCCAGAGGCTACACCCCTCATGATATCCTTTAACTTTGGATTTGGTAATTCCCTACAGTCAGACATGGTATCTGTTTGACAGGATTTCTCTGCTTCACTGAAATCACCTATGGTTATTCCTTAAACTATGAAAATTTACTGCTTGTGCTCATCTATATTTAATGTACAAGAAGATTTGATACCACATATGTGCTTAGGCACTGTGCAAAATAACAATGAGAGCATGAATAGAGTAATGATATATGGGAACTAGCACCAACTATGCACAGTTAGCACCAAGTTCTTCTATGGAGTCTGATGTGTAAATATTTTCTACCCCTATGTAACTAGAACTCACTTGGATTCAGGCTACATTGTCTGTCACAATGCAGTTTGGATTTCCTGCTTTGTGTGTCTTTGGAGGCTGAGACCACAAGCAATTGATCACAGCAATCTGACACCTGCTGGGAAAATGGTTCACCTG
>NW_017729011.1:993078-996225 GCF_001723915.1 Gavialis gangeticus
TGTGTGAATATTTTCTACCCCTATGTAACTAGAACTCACTTGGATTCAGGCTACATTGTCTGTCACAATGCAGTTTGGATTTCCTGCTTTGTGTGTCTTTGGAGGCTGAGACCACAAGCAATTGATCACAGCAATCTGACACCTGCTGGGAAAATGGTTCACCTGAGCTGCCAGGTGTGGACTATGATTACAGGGGCGGGAGGAGATGGTGCCCTCCCCTGGCTGCAGGTAGACAGCAGAATTACTGATGATGAGTAAGGATCTATTTAACTGAGCACTTGAGTACTGTGCTCACTGTTACTGGCTGTTCGAGACAGTATAGGTGACTCTGGTAAGTAATTCCAGGAGCTTGGCTTGATGCTTAAAGAGAGGTGTCTTTCCAGCTTCTTTAGGGCTGAAGATGCCCTGGTAAAGAAAGGCTTAGGTGGTAGCTATATGATTTGTCCTAAATGGAAAATCCCTAGATCCGACAGGGACAGAATGATGTGGCTCAGTCTTTATACCTGAGGCAATGGGTGCTATGAGAGAGGTGGGGTTTTCTCACTGATCTCCTACAACCTTGGGGGGATAGGTGTGCCAGATGGGTCTTTTCTGAATCCTAGCATTTAGTCTTTCAGTACTGGAAAAGATATGGACTGAGTCCCTGAGCTGCAGTTTGCATTTGCTGCTCCAAATAGATCTGGTACTCTCAGTGGCTGCTAGGCAGAAATTTGGGACTGCTGTACCTCTACTTGGGGAATAGACTGGAGACACAAACCACACATCTGTCTCTTCCAGCATTCACAACTCTTGCCATGTTCACCCGGAGATGCTCCAGATGTTTCCTACTGGATACAGTCAACAGAGGAGCAGAGTTTGTGGAGACCTTGAAGACTATCTACCCCAAGGCAGACATCCTCCATGAGAAGGACTTTGACTGGCTCTTTGACTGCCCCAAGACAGAGATGTTCCTTGAGTGGTTCTGCAACACAGTGGGGGAAGAGAATGTACTGAGCCCTACAGAAGTGGCAGCCTATCAGAAGCTGCTCAGCTCAGGGAAGCCTATTTTGGAAGGCAAAGCCCTAGACCAGGTGCTGCAGACCTGCCACCAATCTCCACAGCTGATAGGCATGATGCCAGAGGAGGAGGGCCCCTCTCTGGAGGCTCTAAAGCATGAGACCCAGGCACTGCAGAGCTATAATGCTTGCCAGCTCCAACGGCGTAACAAGCTTCAGATCCGTGCAGCTAGTGTGAAGCAGGAGCTGTGCCACTTGGAAGAAGAGGAAGAGAAGGCAGTCTGGAAGCTGAGAGAGGCCCAGCTGGATTTGGAAGTGGAGAACTCTCAAACCAACATTGCCTTGAACCAGGCCTGCAAGACAGCAAAGCAGCTGGTAGAGTGGCATAGTGAAGCTGGGAAAGGGAGACTGCAGGTGCTAATGTCTGCAGCAGACCTGAGCCACTTCATGGAGACAGAAAAACTGGCCACAGGGGCTTTAGAGGGATTCATCCAGAAAGTGCTGCCAGATCGTCTAAGAGGTGCAGACATACTGCCAGTGAAGGGACAGGGCAGCTTCCAGGAAAAGGTGGACACCGAGGTCAGGGCAAAGTTAGCTCAGGATGTACTGCCAGAAGACATGGGGAATGTCAGGGATGAGTATATCAAGAATATCAAAGTGAGCCTAGGAGAACTGGAGGGCCAGGGCAGCTGCCAGGAAGACTTAGTCAGGAGACCGTTAACATCAAGGCTCACCTTGAAAACCCTGTTAAAAGAGGAGAGATACTTGAAAGCAGAGACTGGGGGTGTGGAGGCACTGGATGTTCAAAATAGCTGCCAGGATGCAGTGGAGATGGTAGCAAAAGCAGACCAAATGATGCTGGAAAAAACAGGGAGCCCTAACACTGTACTTCTGGAAAACCGGGGCAGCCACCAAGAGGAACTAGGACGTCTAAAACTAATTTATATCTGCAGCCAAAGACAGCTGATCACCACCTCGGCAGAAATGGATGGTATCTGTGCTGGCTTGCAGTGGGCAAGGACCCTGAAGACCAAGAAGGAAAACTGGGTAGGTCTTGCCTTGTCTGTGTATCATTGTCACAACTCCTGACTCCTATAGTAGCAGCACCAAGCAAGCTGTGGGGAAGCCATTAGTGACCTCTCTTTTAGTGTATTGGCCAGGATTTGTCCTCCAAAGGTTGAGGCCCATTTTGTTACCTGTAAGCAGATGTCTACCATTTTGTATTCTCCTTTTCAGCCAGTGAAGGACAAGGAAGAGCTAAGCCTTCACATTGCCACCTGCCAGGAACAGCTGCAAACAATCCAGAGTGAGATAGATCAGACCCAGGCCAACAAACTCACGCCTCTGCTTCAGGCTGGTACCCACCTTTTTTGCTTGCCTATCCTGTCTGGAGAGCTTAACGTGGAAGCTGTTCGCCTTGGGTATATTGCTTCAAGGCAAAAGGAGGTTGTGGTGCAGCTAATGGACCAGCACAGTCGCTTGGAACTGCTAGGGCTCCAGCTGATGCTGGAGGAGAGACAGTTGCGTAAGGTGGGAATGTTACTGGAGAAGATGGTAGCTACCTTGCAGGAAGACTCGGACAAGCTGCAGGAAAGGCTGGTCTGCTTTGAAGATCCCAGCTTCCAGGTTAAGCAGTGTCCACGCACGCTGTTAGACTCTGGTGATCTTACTACCTTACGGTAAAGATGGCTCTGCCACTGACCTGGCAATTGGGAGAGGGTTGGAGTTGAATGGAAATAGTTAAGTCGTAAATTAGAGGCTTGAGAAGCTGTCACAAGAAGAAACTAATACAAAGGGATCTTTTGGGTATACATAATGAAGAAAAGGTAACTCTTCAACTTACCATCCCATAATACAAAAGTAAAGACCAGATTCTGGGCAGGGTTAAGCTTCTTCCTAAGTAGATCATTTTGCAAGACTGAGAGGTATCTGCCAGGTTAGCATCACCAATACAGGCAACCCCTGCTTAACGCAGTTTCGATTAGCCCTATTTCGCTATAGCGCTCATTTAAAATTGATACCTGATTTCACTGAATGCTCAGCCAGTTTCACTATAGTGTTCAGTGGAATCAGTGAGTTTTGGCAGGAAGAAGCAGAGGTGCCAGCAGTAGCAAGTGCAGTAAGTGGCAGCAAGTATGTGTGTGTGTGTGGG
>NW_017729011.1:1001225-1005657 GCF_001723915.1 Gavialis gangeticus
TTGATACAGTGGCAGCAAGTATGTGTGTGTGTGTGGGGGGGGGAGAAGCCAGGCATGGCTGGTTAACTCAGACTAGTGAGGTGGGGGTGGGCTTGGGTTTGCAGCTGGCCAGGCATGTAGTGGGGAGGCTGCAAACCCCACTACTCCTGGCTGGCTACAAACATCCAACCTGCTCCTGTGAGATGCTCCACTGCCCCACCAGACTGAGCAGCAGAGATGGTAAAGAGTGTGGGGCCTGGGCCAGTGGGGGCCTGCACCCAGGGTAGGGCAGCAGGAGTGTGGGGCCTGGGGCCAGGGCCAGTAGGGGCCCGGAGTGGTGTGCAGGCAGGCAGATGGGTGGGGAGAGGCGGTGGCGGTGAGAAGTGGGGAGGGGATGGGCATCAGTACAAGGTCTGCGTTGGTGCCTGAGGCCAGGGCCAGCAGGGGCCCAGGAGTGCAGGCCTGGGCTGGCACATGGGAGTGGAGCAGCCAGTGGGCTAGTGGGGAGAGGCGGCAGCAGCGAGAAGCAGTGGTAACCAATTACTTATATTTACATCCGTTCCCACAGGCAAATGGATTTTGCTTAGTGTGATTCTGCTAAACTTGTTTTTTCTGGAACCAATTAAGAGTGCTAAGCGGGGTTTGTCTGTAGTCTACAGATGCTGCAACTCAGCTGGATGCATGTTTTGGCCTGAGGAGGAAGATGCCCATTTCCTTCCTGAGGCCACAAAGTGTAAAAGGGCACATGTTCATGCCAACAGGAAGCTTTAGGTGTATGGAACTTCTTTGTCAACATAAAAGCTGCTTCTTTGTTCCATTAACATAACAAAAAAATCATAGAAAACTAGGATTGGATGGGATCTCAGGAGATCATTTAGTCCAACTCCCTGCACAAAGCAGGACCATCCCCAACTAGGTCATCCCAGCCAAAGCTTTGTCTAGCTGGGTCTTAAACCTTCAAGGATGAAGACTCCACAAGCTCTATAGTTAACCTGTTCCAGTGCTTTACTACCTTCCTAGTGAGAAAATTCTTCCTAATAGCTAACCTAGACTTCCCTTGCTGCAACTTGAGACCATTGCTCTTTGTTCTGTTGTCTGCCACCACTGAGAACAGTCCAGCTCCATCCTCTTTTGAACCCCCTTTCAGTAGTTGAAGGCTGCTATTAAATCCTCTGTCTTCTCTTCTCTAGACTAAATAAGCCCAGTTCCCTCAGCTTCTCTTTAGAAGTTATGTGCCCCAGCCCCTAACCATTTTCGCTGCCCTATGCTGGACTCTCTCCAATTGTCCACACTAGGGCTGTGCAAAGCTTTGGTCACTGATTCAATTCGGAGGAGATTCGACCCAATTCGGTGGCTGAATCCCCAAATCCGAATCCAATCAGGAGACCCTTTAATCTCTTCAAATAGAATTGGAAGCCTCTGAATCTATTCAGAGAGATTCAACAATTCGGCCATAGACCCAGTTTGGTTTGTGTGTTTGTGTGTGTGTTTTTCCTACGTACCTCAAGGCACCAGGCATGGCTCATGCGCACTGAGATGGTGGGGCAGATGGAGCGTCCAGTCCACTACTTCCAGTCCGCTTCCAGGTTTGCCGCCGAGCACGCGGGGCACATCCCCACACTCCCATGGAACACTCCATCCACCCCACCTTCTCAGTGCTCATGAGCTGTGCCTGGTACCTCTAGATATGTGGGGAAAAAAAATATCAAGCTGTGTCTATGGCCAAATTGCTGATTCTCCAAGTCAGAATCGAATCTTCAGATTTGGCTGAACTGAATCAGGACAGTGATCCAAATCAGCGAATTGAATCGCTGTCCCCCAAATCGGACTGAATCCAAATCGAATACAGCCTGTTTCACATAACCCTAGTCCACATCCTTTCTTTAGTAGGGGGCCCAAAACTGGACACAGTACTCCAGATGTGGCCTCAGTGCTGAATAGAGGGGAATAATCACTAGCCCTAGAAGAAGCCACAGGGGCTGGGGGAAATGTTTGGGGAGCTGGGGGAGTAAACAGGGGCTCCCCCCCCCCCAGCTCCCATGGCTTCTCTTGGGGCTGCCAGCACTGTCTGCCTTACCATGGTGAGGGGGCAGCCAGATGAGCCATGGCTTCTCCTGGGGCTGCTGGCTCAAGCCAGGGCTCGTCCGGCTGCTCCCTCAGCTGCTCCCACCAGCTCTGCCTAGTGCCTGCCTGTGCATCCTATGGTCAAATCTCTTTGAACCGATTCAGAGGCCTCCAATTTGATTTGGAGAGAGTAATGGGTCTCCCAATTCAATTCAGATGCTGAATTGGGCCAAATCAGCTACTGAAGCTTCGCACAGCCCTAATAATCACTTCCCTTGACCTGCTGGCAACACTCCTACCAGTGCAGCCCAGTATGTCATTAGCCGCCTTTGTAACAAGGGTGGTACACTGCTGGCTCATATTTAGCTTTATTGTTCACTTTACCTGCCCCCCATGTCCTTTTCTGCAGAGCTGCTCCCCAGCCAGTCAGCCGTTAGCCTGTACCACTGCATGGAGCTGTTCCATCTTAAGTGCAGGACTTTGCACTTGTACTTTTTGAGCCACATGAGATTTCTTTTGGCCCAATCCACCAATGACTGACAATTACGGGACTGCTCAAGCCTTCCACTGAAACACCAGGTTCTGACCACTGTCACTGATGTGATATTGGACTTGGAGAGTCCATTTCAGTCTGACAGCTCTTAAACATGTGTAATTTGCCTTGATGGCTGTACCTTCTGCAACCCTCACTATGACATGGCACACCCCTTTCCACAGACAGAAGAATGTGCAGGCAGCTTACCTGGAGCTGTAATCCCCCCTGTGGAAACTCAAATACACAGTACTGCATCTGTTCATGTTCCCAACTCGGCTATTACAACCAGTTTCACTTCAAGTGAAAACTTACATTCTGAAAAACCAAAGGCCATTGTAATGTGGTGGGACCAACTCAGACCAGTAGCAGCTGCCTTCCCTGCTCTCACCGGCTTTTCCCTCTTTCAGGTTCTGGGAGATGCTGGAGACGTATGGTCATGAAAGGCAACTTTTCCTCACCTATGAGACATTGGCAGGCCGGGGCTCACGCCTGTGTCAGGAAGCAAAGATGCTGGAAGTGCAGCTGGCAGTGCCGCCATCCCAGCTACCCACACTAGAATATGAGAACACAGTGCTGTATGGGATGCTGTACAGTGATTCCAACCAACTACAGCTTAATTCCCAGGTGAGGAGGGACCTCGACTCTTCCCATGTCTCTCTCTCTCTCCTGCAGGTAGGTCTATGGTCTTGCCAGGAAATCAAATGTGAAGAATCTTTCTACTGATGCTGTTTTACTTTGCTTGTAGAATTCTTATTGGGCACTAGAGGTTCCCAATAGGATGGTAATAGAATGATAGAAAGTTAGGGTTGGAAGGGAGGTCATGTAGTCCAACCTCCTGCTCAAAGCAGGACCATCTCCAACTAGATCATCCCAGCCAAAGCTTTGTCTAACTGGGTTTTGAAAACCTCCAAGGACAGTGTTTCCACCACCCCTCTGGGTAACCGGTTCCAGTGTTTTACTACCCTTCTAATGAAGGAACTCTTCCTGTTATCTAATCTAAACTTCCCTTGCTGTAACTTGAGACTGTTGCTCCTTGTTGTCATCTGCCACCGCTGAGAACAGCCTAGCTCCATCCTCCTTTGAACCCCCCTTCGGGTAGTTAAAGGCAGCTATTAATTCCCCTCTTGGTCTTCTCTTCTCTAGACTAAATAAGCCCAGTTCCCTCTGTCTTTCTTCATAAGTCATGTCCCCCAGCCCCCTCACCATTTATGTTGCCCTCTGCCAGACTCCCTCCACTTTTTTCACATTCTTTCTGTAGTGGGGTGCCCAAAACTGAACACTGTACTCCAGATGTGATGGATTATCACATCTGGATTCTAATTCTCCACCTGATGGATTATCTCAGGCAGCACAGATTTGGGTGGGGGGCATTCTTTTCCCTTCTCTTACTACAGTTTTGCAGCATGTTTCCCATCTTCCTGCAGGAGCTATCTGAACTTAAGGAGCAGCTCAGTACCTCAGAGGCCAAACTCTATCAAATGTTGATGGACCTCCTGAGTGACCTGAAGGCCAAGCGCAAGTCCCTGAGGAGCCATTTCCAACAGACAGAGCGTGACCTCTATGTGCACTTCTTCAGCAATGTTAACCACCTGCAGGAAGTGGTGCAAGAGCTAGAGGAGCAAGCTTTGTCCTTCTCCTAAGGATATGTAATGGGGCAGGTCAAGGTGGCTTTCACTGTTTGCCTGTCATGTGGCCTTTCCTTTCCAAGGGAAGGAAATGCTAGCAATTCCAGGTGCCATGGTGGGCTATAGTGGTGTTTTGTTTTGATCCTGTAATTGAGAGGCCTTGCAGAGAAATGCCACATCCCTCATTACAGGGTGAAGGGAGTGCACTCTGTGGTAGAAGGAAAGGGAC
>NW_017729011.1:1005990-1024407 GCF_001723915.1 Gavialis gangeticus
GGCTCTGACGGAGGGGTAAAATTTAAAGACATGGTGTTGTTTTTTTTTTGTTTTTTTTTTTATTTGGAATGTTCACCCATGATTACAGAGTTGATGTGTGTGTTCACCCTTCCTGCTTGCATTTGTCTGTCTTGTGTTGTGTGACCCTTTCTACTCTCAACCCAGTGCTACAAAGGGAAGATGAAGCAGGGAGCTTGAAGCAGTGAAAGTGGCATATTATCTCTTTGGTTTGTTGGACACCAGCCAAGCTCATCTTTTCTGGGACTCCTTCCCATAATTTTTCCATGGTGAAAATGGTGGTTTAGCTCATGTCTATCTTAGCTATAGACAAGCTGGCATGGTACAACTAAGCGCAGATGAAACCAAGAACATACTTTCTCTTCCTTGGTCTTCAGTTCACAGTTTACCCATTGAAGTCAGTTAAACCACACTTTTTCACTTCCTCCCTTTTCTACATAGGGGTCTAGTGTTAAGCAGAACAGCCGAAGTGTCAAGCCTACAGTTCAACTGAAATAGTATTGTATCTTCTCTGGGGAGAGACGGTTTATCTCAAAGAACACTGACCTGCCACTGATCCTCAAACCCTGTTCTGATGGTATAATTTTCCTATCTTGTTCAGAGCAGGTGGCTGAAAGTTGGTTACAGTTACACTCCAAGCTCTAGTGACAACTCTAATGGTCCATGAAGGTAGATCAGAGACATATGCTGACTAGAAGGTAAGATGACTGTGATCAAAGATCTCCTTCCTATATTTATACTTAACTAGTCTAGTAAATGGCACAATACTGATCCCCTGGTGTCCCTGATGATCTAAGGCAGCCTATTGCTGTGTGACAGCAGTTTACTCCTTGTCTTGAGTGTAGGGTCAAGCTGCTGCCAGTCTGGTGGTGACTGGAATGTGGATGCCTGGCTAGTTCCTAAGGCCTCTAAATATATCATGTCACTTCACAAACATTATCAAAATGCCTTCAACTGGTACACATTTCTCCGAACGTGCCCTCCCCACTCTGGCTTTGAAACGGTGACTACTGTGGAAGCTCAAAAAACCACTGCTGTTCCCTTGGCTCATCTGGTTTAATTAAACTGATTCACTTTTAATTAGTAAACATTACTGTAAAGCACTTGACTTTGCAGCAAAGCAAGGCATTACACCAAGGTAATTAAGTTGTTTAAAGGGCTAGGAATTTTGACTGCTAGAGCTCTCTCATGACTTCAGAAGAAGAAATAAAAAGCAATGGAAGGAAACAGCTGGGTGGGCTTTATAGACTCCTCTCCTGGTTGCCTTTGCATCTATGTTGCTGCTTCACTATAACCCCTAATTGCACCCTTGCTACGATAATGCATCAGAGAAGGCAGCACAAAAAATCCTTTCCTCTGAATAGGACTGACTATGTTATTACCTCTGTGACATCATTTTTGTTGAGATTTCTTAAGCTGGCTAGAGCAGCATCCAGTGCAGGGAGGGCTTCAGCAAGGTCCTTCTGGGCATCATCTGCAATAGCTTGGGCTGTCTCGGCTTTCACTTTGGCTTTCATCTCCTCAGCCTGCACAGCATTGCGAGTCTCTTCAGCCACAGCTGTGTCTACCTGCAGCACCAGAAACAAACTCAGAATAAATTTTTTCAAAGATCTGATCCAAAGTACCAGTTTGGGTTGGCTTGGAGACTTGTCTGGATGATGCTGAAACCATGACCCAGCATTTCCCATCAGAAAGTCTGTCTCACTGAGGCTGTATTAAATCTGCATAGCATATCAAAGATTCTGTCCTATTGCCATCACTGTAGACTTGCACTGGAATTGGGCTGTTAAGAATCTCTCCCCAAAAACAGTACACCACTAGCAGTACAGATTATGCAGCATTAATTTATTTCACTGATCTGTCAAGGGATGAGCCAAAGTAGCAAACTAAGGAGCAAACTATGATAAATACTCAAACTGCAGTATTTGAGTGCAGTACAGTGAGTGAATAAGTATGTCTTAGAATGCTCATAAACAGAACCGAATAACAAACTTTTTTAACAGTCATCTTGCTGACTATACCTATGCTCCACGACAACTTCAGATTTGCACTGTCTGAGGGGAAAATCTAACGAAGACAGGGCTTTTCTTACAAGTAGATTAATTCACCTCCAGAAAGGAAGAAGTGTGCAAAAAATAAAAGGACTGTGCATTTCTTCTCAACTGTCTCAGACTCACAGTAACTCTCCAGCAGTGCGCAGATTCTGGCAGCTTTTTACAAGCAGTCATCAAGTTTTGCACTCTTACCTAGCATACCTTCTAGGTTTAGTCATCTTACAATAGGCAAAATGGGTAACAGCCACTTGAGAAGCACTGCCTCTCCATGCTTTCTTAAGGAAAAATGGAGTTACAGAGAGCTTAGAGCATTGGTTCTGGGACTCCAGCAGAGGGCAATGCTGAATTTCAATCATTTTAATTGTAAGAGGCCTGGCTCACCATAGCCTTGGTGACACATTGTGAAGGTAGTAATATTTTATATGCTCCATACACATCAGTTGAGGATGCACTAAGACTTAGAATGTAAGAATGATCAGGTATTCCCAGAGATGTATTCTTTTTTTATTCACATGTATAATAATCAAGCCCAGCTCTGTCTTGAGCATCCCACCCCAGTTTCACCCTGTGATGGAAGGGGAGGAAGGATCCATTTTAAAAATGTTAAAAACACCCAACTAATTATTCCCATGTCCCCCACTGTCCCATTTTGGGGGGGAAAGTTGCATCTTTAGATAAATATCCTGTACCTTTATTTGCTCCATAGTTGCCAGCGTTTCTCTGGCTGCTTCTGCCAGGAGGGGCCGTGCTGATTCCAGTTCTTCCTGCATCTTTGCTACATCTTCTGCTGTACTTAGTAGCTAGAAGAAATAAAAGAAATCCAGTTCCTCAGGTAACCTGGTCAATGAGCTCCAGCTATAAGACACCACACCATTTAGAAAGGAAAGGTGAAGATATGGCCTGCCTGGTGTCTGACAATGTAAGTACTTGCTTGGGAATAGTCTTTTCCATGAACAGTCTTCTCTAAAAAAGAGATTTCACTGGATTTGAAGAATGTGTCACATTTTCAAGAAAAGGTGCCCAGTTTTCCCCACGCAACATGCACGGGCTTGCTGCATGCAGTGAGCAATTCTGTTGTGCTTCTACAAGCATAAACACTAACAGCTCTTTGAACAGTGGGGCAAAATGGCTATGAAGCCGCAGTGATAAATTTAAACTGTGTCTGGGGATTAGTCTAAGCCTAAATGCTGGTCCTATATTCAAATCTGGAGGGCAACTCTATTACAGTGAAAGCCCCACATCTATTTGATGACTGTGGAAAGCTTATGTATGCAAGTACAGACTTGTTGGGAAGGAGGGGGATACAGAAGATTCAGAACCAAGTCTAACATGAACATACACAATAGTGCACAGTATAGGACATCCTAGATGGGTCACTGACAGCAAGGATTAAAACTAGGTCCTACAGATCTAAAAGCAGGAACTGTTCTCACTTGAGCTAAAGAATTAGTGTCATGGCTATAACAGACTCCAATCTTATAGGGGTATAATTGCAGAGCTGTTTGCAGTAAAGCATGTCTCACTTACAAGAAATGGATATCCACAGCTCTCCCAATTTAGAGGAACCAACCTTGTCCAGGCCACTCTTCATCCTGTTCTTGGCTGTTTTCAGCTCTTGTTTCTTCTTCCCAATCAGGAATGTAAAAATGCTAAGGAGCTCCAGGTAGCTCTTGGGAGTGACATAATTGTGTCTGGCCAATTCTGCCAGGTACTCTTTGCACTTCAGTGCCACACTCTGGTGGATTTCTACACACATCTGAATCTACACAAATCACAGAAAGACAACAAATGCAATAGGCATTTTCTGTGCAGGGTACAGGCACCAGGCAGAAGTTGGAGTGAGTGGCAAAAGACATGGAGGAGAACAAATGTACAACTGCAGCCAAACATTTCCCTCACATACAGCTAAAACTGTATGAGAGAGTAAGATGGAGTAACCTCATCTGAAGGTCAAAATGGCAGAGAAGGAGATTGGATAATCATCTCCAAAGCGTACCAAAGGTAGTTCCTGGCTTGAATAATGCCATCCTTAAACATTTCTCCATTACAAGCTAAATAGGGATAGCACTTACCATTCCATCTATAACTTCAGAGGTAGCTTCAATATCCGGCATTTCTTGTAAGAAGGAGGATGCAACGCATCGCAGGGCTTCTGCGGGCCATTCATTAAACCAGTCAATTGTACAGCAGTTCACTAGAGAGGGGAACTGTCTCAGACGGGCACGGAATATCTCTCCAATGGGACTAGGTAGGAAGGAGTGGGGTGGATGACAAGGGAAGAAAATAAATAATGCAGGTCAGGACAGGCTGCCAAGACTGATGTGAAACACTGCACACGTACAAAATAAGAGAAAGGTGTTTTATTGCAGGTTAAAAAGCAAGAGGAGAGAGAGATGTTCTTTAGCTCTCCAAGAAAAAGGTCATTATTGATTGCCTTGGAAGTGATGGCTGTAGTAAGTATATGCCTCACTAGAAGGATTTATGGAATGTATTCTGGGAATCCTCCTTTGACCAGCAAAGAGTAAAGAACTGTATTGGCATGCCCAGGCTATATGAACATAACTAAGAGCAACTGATTGCAGAGACTATATTGCAAGACACTGGTTCTGCCAACTTGACTCATGCTGAATAGAACCCATACCCCTCCAGTGATCCTATTAAAAGCAACGGAATTTCTCATAGGACTATGGGGTCATAGGAAAGTAGGGACCTCACAAGGTCACCTAGTATAGCTCCCTGCTCATGGCAGGATCATGCCCGACTAAAGCATCCCAGCCAAATGTCTGTTTAACTTGCTCTTGAAAGCTTTCAAGGATAGAAAGTAAACAATTTCTCCAGGTAGCCTGTTCCAATGCTTTACCACCCTAATAGTCAGAAAGTTTCTCCTAATCTTCAACATAAATTTCTCCTGCTGAAGCTTGAGGCCATTCCTCCTAGTCCTCTCCCCTACAGCCACAAAGGAAAGCCCATATTCATCCTCTCTGTAATCACCCTCCAGGTATTTGAAGACTGTTAGCAAATCCCCCCTCAGTTTTTTCTTCTCCAGACTGAATAACCTTAATTCTTTCAGCCTTTCCCTGTAAGATGTGCCTCTCAAGCCCCTCAGTATTGTTCTTGCTTTTGTAACATTCATGCATAAAGTGCTACTTGCACGAGGAAGGATAACAGTGCTGCTCCCCAAATACAAGTAACCAAAGGGTTAACTATGCATGAGTGATGGGGAGGCCTTGTGTGTAGTCCAGGAAGCTTTAGAGTCCCCAGCACTGGAATGAGTACAGGACTGAAAGGGACAACCCACTTCCCTACTACTGCAAGCAACTACCTCAGAATCTTGTTCGTCTCCATTTTAAAACTAGTTGGGGTAAGCAAAATAACTCCTTTTAATGGAAGGTTGTTCCTAAACCTCTCTCCTCTAATGGCTAAAATTATTATTGCCTGCTGGGATTGAAAAGTCACTCCTCTGACAGAAAGAGCAGCAGCACAAATGAGAGAGGCAATTACTCACAGACAGAAACTCATACCTCATGCACAGGACAGTATGGATGTTACTGCGAACACGTCCTGTGTAGGCAGCCATCAAGTTGGCTTTGGTGGGCTGCTGCCCTAGATCTTGAATGATAGGCTTCATAGCAGTCATAATCTGGTCTTGTTCATCAGGGGCATACAGGTTGGGAATATCTCCTGAGTTCAACACATTATTGATATCCTCAAGGAAAGACTCGCTTTTAATCTAAACAGAAGGAAAAAAGTAGATTTTCTTGGTTATAACAGAGGTTGTTCTCTAGACGTCCTATAAATCTTTCCCCAAACAATATCCCTTCTATATAGCTCAGTTTCCATCATAGGGGAACTATTTTTCAAATTACTGGCTTCAAATGTAATGTGCTAAGACAGAGAGAAAATACCGGCAGCCAAACAACAACGTTCAGCATTTCCAGGGTGTTTAGAATGGTGTGGTAGAGTATCAGAAAGTGCAGTACATCTCCCCCACAGGTTCATCAAAAGCTTGTCCTCTGCTCTCTGTACTAGTTTCTCAGAGATGTGAAGACCATCTGGAAACTGCAACTTGTGCAGAACAAAATGGTGAGCCTTCTGACAGGGGTGGGTGACCAGGAGCGCACACATCCAGCGCTCCAGAGTCTTCACTGGCTCCCAATAGCTTTTGGGCACAATTCAAGGTGCTGGTTTTGACACACAAGGCCCTACCAATGCCAGTCTGGGTCCTATGTTCCTAAGGGGCTGCCTTTTCTCCCTTATGTCCCATCACAATCCTTAAGATTAGCCAAGAGCAACCTCCTGCACATACTATCAATATGCCAAATCTGGTTGGTGAAAATGTATGGGAGGTTGTTTTTAGTAGTAGTCACCCCTCAGCTCTGGAACTCCCTCCCTTGAGGTCTGCCAGAGTCGTCGTCTTTCAGAAGCAATGCAAGACCAACCTGTTTGCATAGGCATTTAGCAAACAAAGCTAGGTTTGTTTAAGGGGTTTGTAAAAGGGAGCCAGAGGCATGGTGGGAGCAATCAGGTGAGATAAAATGCCAGGGAACTGCCCATTAATCCTTAATTAGAAAGACGATCACCTGAGGGCCTGGAAGTAACTGTCCACAGGTGATAATGGGAAGACAGAAATAAGGGCTTGCTCTGAAGCCAGGGAGACAGCAGAGGATTGCCAAAGCAGAGTGATGCATAGCCATGCGAGGAAGCCCTGTAGAGCAGGGGTGTTCAACCTTTTTGAATGTGGGGCCAGATCATGAACTCTTTATTACCCAGTGGGCCAGTCAGCCATATTCAAAGACGTCACAGGAAGTGGTATCACATCAGGAAGTGATGTCACGTGACCTTTGACACCAATGAAGTTGCAGGAAGTGACAATGAAATAGGTCTAACCAGTTCAAAACTCTCCCTCTATAGCATCCACCTCTGCCACTGTTCGGGACAGGATACTGAGCTAGATGGACCATGGGGCTGACCAAGCATGCCACTTTTTATGTTTTTATGTTCAGAAGCTCTTATGTTCTTTGGCCGAGCTTCCAAACTGTGGCTGAGATTTGCAAAAAGGGGTAGATAGGCATGTTACAGAGTTGTCATAAAAGATTTGGGCCCTCTAAATCCCATTCATTTTAATGGAAGTTGGCCTTTTGACTCAGCTTTGAAAATCTCAGCCCAAGGTGCCAACCAAATAAGTAAAAATATATTTTGCATTTCTGTGCAGTGCATCTATGTGGGGCTCTCCAAGCATTTTACAAATATTAAACGAACCTCAGGATCAGCCCAGCCGGAGCAGCAGGGGCTCAACTGCACTTTCCCCCTACCTGTGCTGGTCGGTCCCGAGCAGCACATGGCTCCGCTGCCACTTCTGCTGGCTGGTGCTGACCTGGGTGGGTCTGTCCCATCCAGAGCAGCACGCAGCTGAAGCCGACTTCCCACATGCTGCTGGGGACAGGAGGAGCCCAGCTAGGTCTGCACCAGCCAGCAGAAGTGGCAGCAGAGCCATGTGCCGCTCAGGACTGACCGGTGCAGGCAGGGGGAAAATGCAGCTCAGCCCCTACCGCTCTGGCCGGGCTCGTCCCGTCCCAAGCTGCACACGGCTCCACTGCCACTTCTGCTGGCCGGCCTCAGAAAACAGCTTGATGGGCCACATGGTGGCCCATGGGCCATATGTTGGACAAGCCTGCTGTAGAGGAACAGAGCCTGGCAAAAGAGACAGACAGTGCTAGGGAACCCCAGTAGGGGACTGGACTTCAGGAGCTGGGTAATGAGAAGCCCCAGGGTGAGTTGCTCAGATGGACTTCATTTTCCCAAATAGACTGGCCAGTTCTACTGCTGGCTGGGGACTGCCCCACCTGGGGCTGGATGAGTTAGAGAGACAGTGTACCTTTTTTTTTTGCCCCAAGGTGAGATGTGTTGTGTTAAGACAGGAGCCGAATCTTGAGCTTGTTTTCTAACTGGTGGTTTGGGACTATCAGGAGTTGGCAGAGGTCCTAATAGTGCCTGAGGGCATACAGGTGTCCTGAGCCTTGCCGGGGCTAGAAGCCCAGGACACAGACTGGGCTTTGGCACAAAAGCAGGCTCACAGCCTAGGGCTGGGTAGAGACAGGGCTAGGGGCCTGGGCTGGCAGAGCCAGAGTGGGCCCTTTGCCTAGAGCAGGACAAGGATAGGGCCAAGAGGCCCAGCCCAAGGAGGGCAGAAACCAGGGCCAGGGACCCAGCAGCCCAGGAGGGGCTGAGACTGGGGCCAGAGACCCAGAGACACTTACTGTTAAGGGCTAGAGGCTGAGAGTGCCTGATCCGAATCAGTGGACCAGGGCTAAAAGCCTGCAGACAGAGAAAAGGGGCGGAGGCTAAAATGACTGAGGCCCTGACAAAGGAGTAATTGTGCAGTGACATCTGCGAGGCATGGGCATGGTGTAAGGGGCAGCTGGAGCCACAAAATAAGCCCTGAAGGCACTGAGTAGCACGACTGAAGCTCAGGAGTGTAGGAGATCTCACTCGAGGATCCTCAAGGCAGCCTCCCTTTCTAAGTACTTATTTACATCAAGGAGTGGTAGAAGGGGAGAGTACTTGAACAACTGAAGGCCCAACAGGAGTAAGATGACCATCGGGGGCACTGGGCCCACTAGCGGGGTCTTTGCCTGTTACAGGGTCTCCATCTTATGTTGCTATTCTCTAGTTCCCATTTCAGTTATTTTGTCATTCTCCGGTTTTGTAAATATCTTATTTCTCTTACTGCAAGCCAATAGGCGTCCCGAGTCTTGTTGGAAAAAGTGGCATAGAAATGGAACAAATAAATAAAATAATCAAGGTCAAGGTCTTGATCTTTAATTCCAAAGCATTCCCTGGTTACGCTCATAGGCCTGTGAAAGAGTTGGGATCCGCTCAGATTTAGATATGAATTTTAGCAAAGCTATTAAAGAGATAAATACTACAGGAAATTATAATATTTATGGAAAATTTTAAATTCCTAGATACAGACTAGAGAAAAAATGGTACAACTAATAAGATGGCTCAGATATTCCTGGACGTGACAATGAACACATTTTTCAAGTAGACACTGAGACAATTAGAAGCACTGGTCTAATTTTGACTTTGTTTTGGAAAGTAACAGAGGCATTATAGAAGAGCTGATTGTAGAAAAATAATCTTGGATTGAGTGATCATGTATCAATTCTGTTTAAATTAAATGGAAGGATAAAAAATAACAGTAACTAAAGTTCTTGATTTCAAAAGGGCAAACTAGAGAGTTAAATTAAGGGAACTAGAAAGTGAAATTAACTGGACAGAGAATTTAAACACAGAAAAGGCCTGGAATATCCCCAAGTTAAAGGTGCTAAATTGATCAGGAATCTGTATCTCAAACAAGGAAAAAAATGTAGAAAAGGGCTCCAGGAGTATGCTGCTCAAATAAGCTGATGACACAAAATTAGGAAACACTGTCAATACTGACCAACAGTGTTACTAAGCTATGGGTAGAGGGGAGGCAACTGGGGCAGAAGCCCTGAGTGCCAACTTAATGGGTGCAAAAACAGCAGCTGATGCTGCCAGTGGCAGCCCAGCCATAGCTACTACACCCTGCACCAACACTGCCCATGGCACAGAACTGCTCTGTTATGCCTCTGATATTGATATTCCAGTTCATCTCTTACAGGAAAAACTGGATGACCTTGAGGACTGAGAAATAGGAATGGGATGAAATTTAATAACACAAAATGCTAAATTATGCTCTTCAGAAACAAGAGAAAAATTATCTGCTCTAAGCTGAGAGCTCACCAGAAGCCATGGAAAAGGAAAAAGCAAGCCTATAAATCAATACAGGAGATGTTACCAATAAAGATAGGAAAGTATTAATGCCACTACACAAGCATTCAGAATTCTTGGTAGAGGTTTTATCTTTTATTAGACCAACTAAATAGTTGCAAAAAAGAATCTATTTTTTTTGCAACTATTTAGTTGGTCTGATAAAAGATATCGCCTCTACCAAGAGTTCCAAATACTTTTGCCTGTAGACCAATATGGCTAAAACTTGTATCCCTGCCACTATACAAGGCATTTGTGAGATCTCATCAGAATATAATATACAATGCTGGTCAGGATCAAGAAAGATGAAGTCACACTGGAACAGGCACAGAGGAATACTGAGATGTCCATGGAAATGGCAAACCTATTTTATGAGAGAGGACTACAACAGCTTGGCTTGTGTAGCTTGGCATAAAAAGGCTGAGGGAGATATGACTGCTCTTTATAAACACATCATGTGTATTCCAATAAGAGTTTGGGGAAAATACTCGCTTTCAAGATGAAGCTTGGTAAGTTTCTGGAAGCAATTACATAGATATGGTGCCTGCAATAGCAAAAAATCTGAGCTCCCAGGAGCAATTTTTCCAGGTGTATAATACCTAAAAGAAGATCTAATACTCCCAGAAAAAGAAGCTAGTCAACAGTTTTGCTTCTATGACACAGTTAAACTCACCACAATAAGGACACAGCTTGTCCATGTAGGAGACACAGCATTCTCAGTGGCCAACCTGAGATTGAGGAACAAACTTCCCCAAGAATTAAAGACCATCATGAAACTCGCTGCCTTCTGTTCCAAGTGCAAGGCACATTACTTTGACTTGCTTTCTCCAATATAAATATACAGGAAGAGGTAGATTTAATAAATAAATATATATATGTATGCTACTGAAACAAGACACTCCATTGCACATACTTCTCCCCTTGAGGAGAGGATGAGAGAATGCATGTGTGATACTCATGTTGCTTGTAAACTACTAGAAAATAAATATGACATTGATGAGCTTTGTAAAATTAATCAAAAATAGGACAATGGTGAAATTCCAGAATTTGATTGTGTTATTATGTGATGACAGTTTACAGGAACTGGCCAACTTGTTCAAACTTGGTTCCCAAAATGCAGGCTCCTAATTCCACATTAGGCTCTAAACAAAAGTGGCCTAATATCACTCAGCACCTTTGAACATCAATTGCCAATGAAATCTAAACCAGGGGTTGGCAATGTTTTTGGGCAGAGTGCCAAAAACGCCCATAACCTCGACTTTGTAAGATGCTGGTGTACCAGAGGCAGACAGCAGGGGAGCCGCAAGGGGCCCGAAGTTTGTTCTGGCAGTGCAGCTCCGGCCCGTTCCCTGCCATTCACCCTGAGGCCTGTGCGCCTGCCACAGAGCCAGGGCTGCTCACAGCAGGTGGTGGCGTGGCTGCAATCAGCTGCACCCGGGTCCATGGAGCCCTGGCCTGGCTCGTTGCAGGCAGTGGGTGCACATGCGCCTTGAGGTGGATGGTGGGGAAGGGGCAGGGGCTGCACTGCCACAACAAAGATCAGGCCCCTCACAGTTCCCCCACCGTCTGTCCTAAGGTGGGGGAACTGTGGTGCGCATGCCAAGGAAAATGTCTTTGCGTGTCACACTCTGGCATGTACCAGGGGTTGCCTACCCTTGGTTAAACAGAGATGTAAGAACCTGACTTCTGCCACCCAGAGTTGAATACATCGAGCAATTGTTCTGGTATTATAATCACTCCAAAAGGTGGAATCCACTGATATCAAAGAAAGTTCTATGCAGCTGCAGAATCAGATCCTTCATACAGTAAATGTTACGATTCCTGTGAAAACACATGCCCCACTTTCACTTCTTGTGATGATATTGTGAGAAGATGAGTGACAGGACACTGAGGAAATCAAAGATGAAACTGGCTCAAAGTGAGGCCATCATTTATTTGAAATTCTAGGAGACTCTTTTAAAGAATTTCTCAGATTTGGGCATGTGAACATTTTTCTCCCTAGCCTTTCCATTCTGATAACACTATGGTACCTGTGCATCTGTGAAAAGGAAGGTAATGGGCAGACTTTGAAGGCCAGCTTTCATCATGATCTTCTTGATATCATCTCGCCACTCTGTCATGCCATAGTTTTTGGAAAGCTCAATCTGGAAGCATTCATAATCAGCCCTAGAAGATGAAACAGAAAGTCAGAAGTCTTCAAAATCACAGTCTAACTAAACATAGCATTTCACCAGAGATGGCTGCTAGTGATTCATTGAAGCCCTAATTAAGTAAAATGAACACAAAACAAGGAAGTACATTCTGCAGATGTTTTCTTATACTTTATAATGAACACATGGCTTTTTGTCCACATTCCATCACCAGCCCAATACTGCTTTGCCACCAAAGATAAATGAAAAAAGATATGATTGCAAAATCTTGAAATTTTCACACCATTTCCCCTGAAAAAGAATTACAATACATTCTGCCTGGGAACTCTGAGAAGCAATGTTTGTTTGCATTTTTCTAGGGCTGACCTGTATATTCAGCTTTTTTCCCCAGTGTACTCCCCCTGTTCTGAAGGATTCATAGCCTCTTGGATCAGAGACTGACTGGCATTGCTTTTAATATTTGCCAAGACCACTCTTTGCTTGGTCAAAGCATTCACACAATAATTCCTGCTGGCCTGCTCAGTGTTCCTAATGATATGGGGAAGAAATTAGGAAAAGGATTTGAACCTGAGTCTTTCACTTCGTGTGTCAAGCACCATTCAGTCAGTCAACTGTGCTAGATTGGTGTTCACTATTTTTCTCATGGGACAAAAGGATAGAGGATGTATTGTCCTGGCACAGCTGTCTTAGCCAACTATACAGGAGTCTTATTTCTTACATGTGAGTTGCCAGCCTGGTGAGAGATTCTCTCCCACTTCCTCCAACACCCAGGAGGAGTGCGTTGCCCAATGCCTGCCGCAAGATCCGACTAATCCGGCAGATGTGCTGCACTGCATCCATAAAAAGCACAAGCTTCATCTTGGTGGTATTGATCTGGTTATATTCTTCCAGGTAGTCCTCAATCACATTCTTAAGCTGTGGATGGAAAAGACACGTAGGAGCAGTAGCTTGAGAACCTCATGAGCTTCGCTGAGTCAAACCGTAGAGAAAACTAGCACACCCTGCCCCTCCCTTCCCCCACCATTGCAGAGTTCTTCAGGTATTTGTGCAGGCGGAGAGAACATGCACCGATGTGGTGCTCACTTCAAGAAGAGGCCACCAGCAGCCCAGGTGACTACTCCCAGCTAGGTCACTAAACAGAATCTCAGTGGCTACTTGGGTCTTGTCCCCCGGACTCGAAATGGAAAGAGGCACTGTTGAAATGGAAAATCAAACTTGTAGAAAAGATGGGTCTGCATCTGTCTTTTTTCAAAAGAGGAAATACCACAGCAATTTTCAACTCCCAATTTTCAACTCCCTAGCCAAAACTGTATATGCTTACAATGAGTGCTTAAACAATGCTTTAGTTCTGTCCTATCAGATTCTGTCCTTAGTACTGCCACAGATTCATAGTAGACTTTAATCTTAGTGTATTGACTTTGTTCAGCTGTAAAAGGGGCATGACAACCTTTAGGATATGTCTACATAGTGCCAACTGCCAAGCTAATGTGGCTACTCTGCTTCCAGTTCAGGTTCTAGTGAGTGCAGAGCTAGCTCAAGTACATGGCACTATCTCATTCTTTCTAAACATACCTTTCCTACCTTATAATGGATGTTGTGAAACTCAAATAATTAATGAGTGTAGTTCACTTAGCTACCATGTGATGAAATGTGATGGTATTCCAGCAATGAGTATAAAAGGACACTGTTCATTACCTTTTGCTTAATTAACATTACAAAAGTATTCACAATGTTGCCTCCAACAGGGAATCCTGCAGTAAGAATAATTACTTGCAAAGGTCAGTTACAAAGATTTTAATGGCAAACATCAAATTATTGTAACTAGGAGAAAACAGTTTTATGTTAACTCCAATTTCCAGTTGAGTATTGCACTGACTTTACAAGAGTTGGCACAACTGGTTGTCCACAAGCTCCTTTAAAGGATCTTTATTACCTGCCTCAAGATATATGAAAATTCAGGAAGGTAGTTTCTATTCACGTAATTATACTGTGGCCATTGCCTATTTAAAGCTGACACTGGAAGCTTCAGATAAAGATCTTTCCAAGATCTAAAGATCTTTCTGATCAATGCCAGTCACGTGACAGACTTTAATTACAGGCCTATCTTTTAAGCCTATCAAACACAGCCCTGGAACATTAACATATTCTAGAAACTCATTACAGTAACCCCACAGCTCTGTTAAATACTCTCTAGGTGAGGAACAAGGCAGAGTGAAAAAAGAGAAAGTCATAAAAATGTGGAAAAATCAAAAGGAGCCTACTTTTTCCTGGTCATCAATCAGTTCATATAATTTGACATCGGCACCAGGCAGCATGAAATCCCCAAAGAGAACTGGTTGGAAAGGTATGACCTTCTCAAAAGTGGTGCCCAACTCTTCCATCATGCTCTTCATCAGCTCATCAAACCAGATACGGTCCTCATCATTAACAAGGCGGTCACGGAACACCCGGCAGCTTTCATGGTACCACAGCCTCAACAGTTGTAGTTTATCCTGTCAGAAAGTCCTGGTCAGACATCCCCATTAAAGAAACATGCAAAGCCTTGTCTGAGAGATTGCCTAGTTTCCCTGGGACATAAGGTCATCTTCCAATTCAAAATTTATGTCTGAATGCAGCTGGGAAGAATTTGGAAGGAGGCTTCTATGCCTCACTCTTTTCTAATAGCAACATTTCTTGCTCAAAGCAGGTACTCCACAGAGAAGTTAATTAATGCTGCAGTAAACACCTACTCATTCTTTCCTATACAAGATTTTCTTTGCAAGAAGATTTAAATTTCATATTGCTAGAACTTATTCCTTTATCTCTCATTACATTTTAATGCTTCCTTTGTTATTTCCACATATTCACAGATTTTAATGTCAGAAAGGATGATTACGGCCATCAAGCCTGACCTGTATAATACAGGGCAAAAGATTTTTCCTTGAGTAATTTCTTCAATAAGCCAATCTTTTCCAAGGATATTGTTTAGAATAATAACACTTGGCTCTCATTAGGTTAATACAATCAAGAGATCTCAAAGTGCTTTAGAATGACACCCAGTCTTGACTTAGAAGACATCAAGGAATGGAGAATCCACCACTTTCTTAGGGTGTTTTTTCCTTCCTGGTGGCAACTGACCCAACCTGGATGCTGAAACTCATTCAACAGAATTCATTTAGATGTACAAGGGTGATTCATATTTATGAGCATGCTAAAAGATACAACACAGATGTGGCTTCCAGTTTAGGAAGCAGTGGGCGCGTCTACACGAGACACTACTGCACAGTAGCAATGAGCTACTATGCAGTAGCTCGTTGCTACTGTGCAGTAGTATTGCCAGGCAGTAACCATGCAGCAACAGTACTGTGCAATAGCTCGTTGCTACTGCACAGCAGCATTGGAAAAAACGTGCGGCAATGATACTGCACAGTAATGCCAATTACTACAAAGTCATTTAGTGCTTGCTTATGCAGGAAGGCTAACTGCACCTTGTCATGCATCCATAGACGCATCACGAGCAAGTCCAAGGAGGTGATCCTCCCCCTCTATGAGACATTGGTCAGGTCGCAGTTGGAGTACTGCGTCCAGTTCTGGGCACCGCAATTCAGGAGGGATGTGGACAGCATCGGGAGGGTCCAGAGGAGGGCCACTCACATGATTAAGAGGCAGCAGGGCAGGCCCTATGAGGAGAGGCTATGGGACCTGAACCTGTTCAGCCTCCACAAAAGAAGGCTGAGAGGGGATCTGGTGGCCGTCTATAAATTTGCCAAGGGGGACCAGCAGGCAATGGGAGAGTCCCTGTTTCCCTGATCACTACCAGGGATAACAAGGAACAACAGTCATAAGTTGACTGAGAGTAGATTCAGGCTAGATATCAGGAGGCACTACTTCACAGTCAGGGCAGCTAGGAGCTAGAACCAACTTCCAAGGGAAGTGGTGCTTGCTCCTACCCTGAGGGTCTTCAAAAGGAGGCTAGACAGCCACCTAGCTGTGGTCATTTGATCCCAGCATCCTTTCCTGCCCATGGCAGGGGGTCGGACTAGATGATCTGCTTGGGTCCCTTCCAACCCTACCAACCATGAAACTATGAAACTAAGTCCTAAATGACTGCACAGTAACAACCGCACAGTCCACCACTCATGTAGATATGGTCAGTATATGCAGAGCTAGCATAGATAACTGCATGGTGCCATCACGTGTTGACACAGTCCTATACAAGAGCCACTATGCAATGCTACCTCTGATTCCGCTATACTGCTTCCAGTTTCAGAAGTCATGCAGATCACTCTGCAGTTTTTAAGATGGAATGTGGGATCTAAAAGGTTAAGAACTACAACTGCACATGTTGGCTGCTATCAGAGTGTACAAGTCTAAGAACATTACATGAGAAACAACAGTCCCCTGTTAAATAATGCTTGGTCTTGAGCAGCTTCCTATCCTTCCTGTATCCATTTAGATACTCAACCCTATATACTGAATGGTCTGGAATTCCCCAGACAGAATGATGGGAGGACTCACTTGGATTTTGCAGGGTTCAGCCATAAGCATGCCCTGGAAAACCTTGGAGAGATCTCTCAGATTAAAGGTGTAGTGTGACTTCGTTGGCGTGGGCAGCAGCTGGGATGTGATGGTTGAATACACTCGAACAGTGGCATCAACAAGCGGTTTGTTCAAATGCTGAACTTCAGGGGCTCCCGCTGCAGAGACATAACAAGGTAAACAGCATGCAGTGGAGGCAACTTTAGAATAAGAAGGTTCAAAATACAACACGAAGGCAGACTGAATTGACAACACTGCCACTATGACTATTGGTCTGCTACAGATCTTCACTGGGGAGCTTGCCTGAGGCCCACTTAGTGAATCTGTAGCAGATGGGTACCATGTTCACTACTGCTGCAAGGGAAATTGTTTTCTCATGGGGAACTTAGAAATTCAGCTGTGGGACAAGGGTGAAGCTGTGAAACATCTTCAGAGACCAATCATGAAAGAAAAAAGATCTTATCCCTGGATTGGGCCAGATTCAAAAGAAGAGATATAAAAGATGTGGTGACATCACCATGTAAAGGTGGGGCACCCAGCCAATGCTGCGTAAACTCAGCATTTTCAGGAGTTGCTGAAGCCTCATTTGCCATATGGTTAATTGAATTAATGTTGTGCCCCCAAGAAAAGATTTCCTTTTGTGATGGTTAATGGCAACATTAAAACAACTTGCCTGCCAGTTTTAGAGCCCAATGTTTTTTACCCTAGTCCAGTTTCTTGTTTAAAAAGCCCTAGGTAAGTAAAACCCCATCATACCCTATGATCACACCCAAAGGCCCATTTTTGTACATGCCTAAATGAGTTTCAATACATGTAGACTAAGTCATTGCTTCCACCTTTAAATCACAGCCACATACTGCAGAATATTCTTGAGTTCATTCCATGGAGCCAAAATTTCCTATATTGCTTAGAATCCCCACATGCTCTGGCCCTTTCTTATGCCCAGGTGCCCCAATCTCTTTCCTGTTTACTCTCAAATGCTCAAATCTGCAATTGTGCACTCAAATTCCCACCTTAGTCCCAAATTACCCTGCTCAGCTTACAGACTGGAACAAAAGACAACTGAAAACTAATAAATGAAGTTAAGCCCATGACAGAAAATTGGAAGTTAGTTCCAAGTGGCCTATTCTATTTCATAAGTCATTCCTCTGAGTGGCCACAGCACCACGACAGACTCACAGACCATTTTTCTATTCAGCTGTTTATGGACTATGGTTTACGGAGAACAAACAAAAGCCCTGGCTTCTGCTGAGTTTATGTAGTGCATCTTGCCCCGTCTTGTAGGCAAAATCTGCATACTGAAAGATACAAGTAAGCCATACGTCTAAAATCCTTCTCTGAACCTGGGGAACCCGTCCTATTTTCAATGCAGGTTTTGCATTCTACTGATATTACTTACGCACTGGATCTCTGTAACTTCTTTCTCCAAGCAATCCAGCTAGAACACCAAGAAAGAAAAACAAAGCATTTCTTTCATTTGCACAGATAGATAATATCTGCCATATTGCATCACACATACCGAAAATCTTCTTTGATAAAACTAGGATTCATGCAATTTTAAGTACCATATTTACTTGCTTTCAGGATAAGTTTGTTTTCCCTTATTTAGAAAATGTGTGTGGGGGTCCTTTGTCTTGTAATCAGGTATGAATTGGGCAGGCAGCTGCTGCAGCACCAGCAACGCCATGGAACCAAAGCTATGGGGCTGGGCTGAGGCTGTGTTCTGTGCCCCAGGCTGGAACAGGGACAGAGCCTGCTGGCACTAGACCAAGGCTAACCAGTGAGGGGGAGAGGGGGGAAAGGTGGCAAGGGGTGGGATAAACAGGGGTGGAGGCCCAAGGCTACGGGGGGGCAGGCAGGGAGTTGGAGGGACTGGAGCCAGA
>NW_017729011.1:1029407-1030938 GCF_001723915.1 Gavialis gangeticus
TACAGGGGGGCAGGCAGGGAGTTGGAGGGACTGGAGCCAGAGAAGAAGGTAAGGGAAGACGGGGCAGCTGGGTGGGGAGGTCCAGTAGTGTGGGGAACAACAGTTGGGGAATGTGGGGGGTTGGGGTAGGGCAAGCTACAGATTTCCCCCCCTCCCCCATTGTCTCTCCTGCAATCTCTCAGCCACATGCACCCTCCTCCGCCAAACAAGCCATTCCAGCCTGGGGTAGGTGGTGGCTCAGCTCTGGTTTCAGCCCCAAAGCCATGGCAGAAGCCAGAGCCAGCTCTGGTCATGACAGAAGCCAGAGCTGAGCTGCCATCTATCTTCGGCAAGTACTCAAATTGAAAATAAGTCTTTTTTTTTTGCCTATGCTGATTGGGGGGAAAAAACTGTCTTGGATTTGAGTAAATACAGTACAATAAATGTATAAATCTTCTATGTACAGAATCTAATCATTGGGAGGTTGTCTTAAATTTAGGGTCATCTTGAATTCAGGGTAAATACATTTGGTTCATCCAAGATTGCTGTAACTGGCACATCTCCATGGCCTTTAGATTGCATGATTGATGTGCTCCTAGAAACTAAGAATCAACTGATAACTTCTTAGAAGTACTTTCAATTAATATTCCAGGTTCTGACTCTGCATGATCACATATTTAGCTTGATTCTTAACCCTGGGTGGAAAGGAGGACTGGTGAAGTCATGAGGAGAAGGCTTGTGTCCTTATAACTTACACATCCAGCTGCCAAGGATGGTGGAGAAGATTGTCTTTTTGCTGCTGTCCTCCATTTCTGTGAAGGAGAGATAGCTGAAATGGCGAGTTAGGCGTGGGGTGATGGCATTCCTTCCTCCACCAGGGGGTCCCATGGCACAGACAAAGTTAATGTCCACCAGCTTCTTAAAAGTACCTGAGAAATATTCCAGAGAGAGGCAATGGACAGGTGAATGCCAAGACTGAGCCAGAAAATATTTTCTATGCATCCCAGTGCTTCACACACTAGCTACATGTATGTTCTACAGCAGGGGTTGGCAACCCCTGGCATGCATTCCAGAGCATGGCATATAAAGCCATTTGTTCAGCACACCACAGCTGGCCTGGGCTGCATGGCAGCCAGCTGCAGAGTTACCTCTTTCCAGTTCAAAAAAACAAAAAGGACACCTGTCAGGGGAACACTTCACTGCCTACCTACAGCCCCGTCTCTGTTGCTGCCCCTCACTCCCAACCCACAGCCCCATGCCCCTTGGGCTATGCTGGTGCCCCTCACTCACAACCTACGGTCCCTTGCTCCCTTGGGCTATGCTGGTGTCCCCCACTCACAACCCACAGCCCCCTGGCACTGCCATTGCCCCACACTCCCAGCCCACAGTCCCCCATGCCCCTAATGCCCCTCACTCCCAAGCCACAGCCCCACCCCCAGCCCTGCCAGTGCCCCTCACTTAGGGTGCATAATCCCCTGGCCTCCCTCAGCTATGCCAGTGCCCCTCACTCCTTACTAGCAGCCCCCTGACCCTGCCAATGCCCCTCACTCCT
>NW_017729011.1:1031056-1041751 GCF_001723915.1 Gavialis gangeticus
CCCAGCCCTGCCAGTGCCCCACACTCCTGACCTGCAGCCCCCCCCAGCCCTGCCAGAGGGAGCCCCTAGCTGCCCCCATCCTGACTGGGCTGGGTATTTTTGGCACTCTGGCCAAAAACATTGCCAAACCCTGTCCTAGACGCTGGCTACCTTAGTGTTAGCCTTAGTAGCCAACACATCAACCTTAGCCAATAATGTAAGGCGAAGAACCTGGTTCATACCAATCTGTTTCCTGTCATACCAGCCTTCATGGTCCATCCACTGCCGAAGCAGCTCAATAGGTGGCTGAGCCCCGTAGGTCTCCAGTGCTGGCATATTCAGGTCATCAATGAAAAATATGAAGTACCTGCCAAGGGGTGGTCCAAACACCCCCTTTCGCCTGCAAGAAAGGAGAAACCATGTAAGAATGGGAGACAGTTGAAAGGAGCAAGATTAGCACTTGCATCATCAAGGTATACCTAACTCAACTTAGGTTCTTTCAAAGGACCTAGGAATATAGGACTGGGTCACTGAGTCAACTCCTCTACTATTGCACACACCACATTGCATAAGGTATCTGTGTATTCACTTTCATAACCTGGACATCAAAAGTTTTTATATCACCAACCCATCTCCTTAAAAAAGCATAACAACAGGCATGTCTACCCAAGACACTGTGTCGCCATAGCTCATCACTATGGTGATGCAGTATCTGCAGGCACAAACCATAACACAATAGGGTTAGAAATACAGTAGGGTCCGCAATGATCCAAGAGTGCACAGTGGTTACTGCACAGTCAGGGGCACATGCAGACACACCCACTGTTTACTAGAAGTCCACCAGGTATAGTACTTTGACATTCTCTGGGCTAAATTCTGGTTAAATCTGTGCAGTTCCAGTTGAGCCAGTAAAGCTGCTTAGGTGTAAGTTCGAAAGGGAATGTGATCCCATGATTCTTCCTGCCTCTGAAAAATACATGTATTACTGAGTAATAATAGCGAGGGTTACCTGCACACCTCAATCAGAGAATATAGTATGGCATGTTTTATTATTAACCAGGCTTGAATCTAAATGAATGAGGTTCAGAGACAATACCATATGGATTTCACATTATAGATCATTGGCTGTATGACATTTCTTCTCAAACTCTTCATTAGCATGACCCCATTTCATTAGCATGGCTCCTCACTCCCACCTCACAGCCCTCCATCCCAACAGGTGCCCTTCACTCCCCACCCACAGCCCCCTGGCTCCCCTGCCCTCAATCCTGTCCCCTCCCTCACGGGCAGCACAGTCAAAATGGAGCCTGTGGGGTGGGGGAGAAGCAGAGGATGTGGTCTGCCTGCTGCAGGTTTGGGGCTGCCCACCCTGATGCCCTCCCCCCTGGGGGCTCCACAGCCCAGCAGGAGCGATCCAGTGTGAGAGGGAGCACCGCCACCATGGCCGCCAAACTGAGGTGCTCCCTGCCTACCCAGCAGCAGCAGGGGCACAACTTCATGCTGCCACTGCCACATCTCACTTTGGCAGCCATGGTGGTGCCTGTGCTGGGTCCCACCCACTGAGCCACAAAGGCAGTTCCTGCCTGGAGCTGGTCCAGCCCGGCTGTAGCCCATGCCCTGCTGTGGGTGCAGAAATGTCAGGGGGGCACATGCTCCCTCTGCCACGTCGCCTTGGCCTCCCTGCCCCTTCTGCCACGTCATCTCCGCTCCCCCGCCTCCCTGACACATTGCCTGTGGGCACCCCTCCACCATGTCACCTGTGCCCCCTAGATTCCTGTTTATTGCTACCCCATCTGCTGATGTTGCAAACCCATTTGGGGTTGCAACCCACAGTTTGGGAACCGCTGTTATATCAGATAAGTAGGGAATCATGAAAGACAGTGGAATGGAAGGTGCCAGAGCAGGCCATCTTGGGGTTAAGCATTAATGCTTCTAGCCAGAGCTGGGATGATTCTTGGTATAAAACAGTTAAGACTTCCTCAGCTTGCCAGTTTCCACAGAGACCCAGTACCTGGTTTCTGGGATTATCACTACCAATCAGACCAAAGTACGTAGCATTTCAGAACATAGCTAGGGATGGAGCAATATGGATGGATTCCTGCCACTGACTACTCTTTACTGATCATTGCCTCAAATATTTCCAGGCTTTCTGGTTCCATGTTAAGGGTAGAGTGCCCCTATTCTTTTTCTAGTCCAATTATAGACTCTCTTCCTATTTATTGCTAAACGCTTGCCCAAAAGATATATGTGGACTATGCCTTCAGTATTCAGGATCAAGGCAAAGGCCTAAAAGATATTAACAAAGAGATGTAACAATAGGAGCGCTGAGAAGTGTGCCTTTTATCAAGTTTGCTGTCAATGAGGTCCTGGGTTTGGTTGGCAGAGGTGCGAGCAGAAAACATTAGAAAATGAGTGATGTATTCCAGAGGCAAGTTCTTCAAAAGCTTGTCTGAAATAGTGAGCGTCTTCCCAGTGCCAGTTGGACCAATACAGAGAACCTAAAAATAAAGGCATCATTACAATGTAATTACAGACAGAAGATATACCCATTTACAAGCTGGTTTGCTCTCAGTGGGCACATCCAGACGAGCGCAGTCACAAGGTATGTGGCACCGCAAACACGTTTGCGGTGCCACATACCACACAGTCTGTTTTTTTCCACATTGCAAGGGCCCATGTGTTCACTGCTGTGTTTATTTTCCCCGTGGTTTTTTTGACCCTTGGATATCCAGGGTAAAAAAACAAACCAACCCAAAAATGGAGCAGCGCACACTCAGGCAGCATGTGCCACTGAAAAGTGGAGCCAAGCTGCCCAGAGCTGTGCTGTGGCTGTCGGCCAGGCTCTGCCCACCAGGATCGCCATGGCTGCAGCCCTGGGAAGCCCCCAGCACCCCAGGTAAGGCTGCTGGGGCCAACAGTGCTGGCCCCAGCCTCCCCTACTACCCCTAGGGTAACTTGTCATGCACCAAAGTGTGTGTGGCACAGGTGTTCTCTGGGGACAAGCAGCTGCGCACAAGGTGCGCTGCTGTTAGTTGTCCCCAGGGAACCAAATGTCCATGCATGTTTGGATGCACCCAGTGGACATATCTACACAAGATGTTTACTGCAGAGTTGCCTAATTAGCTCTGCAGTAAAATGTCAGTTTCTATATGTGCGGCCCTATTAGGCCACAGTAAATTAATAAACGCCGCCATAGGATGGTACTGCCTAATACAAGTACTATCTTATGGTAGGTAGCATTATTTAGGGCATTGCACTGCATGTTAGATGCTGATGGGGCTGGCTGGGGCACAAGGGTACTTCTGCATGCTGGCTAGCCCCACAGTCAAGCACCCTCCTGGCCCTGGCCAACGCCTCCCATAGCACATTGAGCTGGGTCGGAGCAGCCCCAGCTGGCAGGCTGACCCCCAAGGTCCCTTGCCATTTGAGGTTGTTCTGTCCTGGCTCAACATGTTGCAGTCCTGGGGTGCATGCATAAATACTGTGCCCAGGAGCAATAAACTCCAGTGTAAACTGTGCTGGAGTTTATTTAATCAAATTAATTTCATGTGTAGATGCACCCAGTGTCTTGTTTTGGAGAATGCAGACTCCCACCTTATTGGGGTTTCTAAAGTTAGGCAAGGACAAGAAGTTCATGCTTTCAGGGAAGCTGTTCAGGTTGACAGATTTCTCTGAGTGGAAGAAACCCAACTAGAGAAGTATGAAAAGAAGCCCTGGAGAATGGACAAATCTTGAATGGTAACTAATCATCATTCAGCCAGTGAGGATAAGTGTGCAAAACCTAGCCCCAAATCTGAATTACTTTGACCAAGCTATGAAAAAAAAGTCAGGGTTTTCTATTAGTGAAAATCTGGTAGCTGAGGAAAAGGAAGATGATGCTCACTTGCTAGGTACTACATTCAATCACAAGGGGTGCCTATGCATGAGTGTAGAGGCTACTTCAACACACTGTAATCACAGCACGTCAGAGCAGATTGAATTAATCGGGTCTGCTGGAGCATGGTAATTATTGCACACCAGCCAGCTTCCGCATCTCGTGTATTAGCATCCCCACACTTCAAAATGGCAATGTGAGCATTTTATCTAAAGCTTGTTGAACAAACTAGATAAATCATCTCCACCGCCATTCTGAAGCACGGGGATGCTGATACATGAGATGCTCCGGGCACATAAATTGTAGTGGCTCTTGGAGCTGCTCTAATTAAAGTGCCCACCCCCACTCTCCGGGCACATGTATAGATGCCCAAGAGTTCGTGTCTGTGAAGAGTGGGGAGAATCTAACTGAATTAGATAAACTTGGGAGAGAGAAGGGGAACTTGTACCATGGCCAGAAACACCCACATTTACATCCAAAAACAAAGATCAGGTCAAGAAACATACTGGTTTTCGATTGGTGAGCAGCATTTCCAGCAGGTAGGCCATCTGGACAGTATTCATTGTAGGGATAATAATGTCACAGTAGTTGGTGTCAGGAACCATGGTGAACTGTTCAGTAGAATCCATCCATTTCACCCAGCACACCTGGAGGACAGGAATGTTACCGGAAGGGGCAACTGCTTCTAACAATAACAGAAAACTGAGCATGCACACTATGCTTTTCCTCTTCAAATTTGTTTGTGTATGTCAGGAATATGTTACTCAAGAGTCTTACTCTTTCATTAGAGCTCAGTGGCAAGCAATGGATTTGAGATCACTGCCCCAAAAGTAACCTATTTTAATTCTTTTTGAGAACTTAGCTCAAATGTTGACAATGCACTTGAAATGTTTGCATGAACAGAGAAATCTATTGCACACAGAACAAAATCAAAGGCAGAAGATGGACCCATCTCCAAATGTTGAAGACTGTTTATCTAGAAATCTTTCTTTGTTTGCTACATTCTCTTGTCCTGTGTTCACCTGAAATACAAGGAAGTTTGTGTGCATGTGCAGGAAATGAATGCCTGACCTTTTAAAAAAAAGTCAGATGCCAAAACTGACTATCCAGAGGTTAGTGCACAGATTAGGCAAGGAGTCTGCAAGGGACGTTCAGGGTAGCACTGCTGAAAATCCCAGGCCTTACAGCCACATGAAGCTACTATCAGAACAATGTCCCTGAACCCTGTCTAGGGAATTTAGCTTTCATGTCAGTTTTTGGAGAGCAGCTGATGAATGCAAAAGGCTTCTTGTTGCCCTCTGACTTCAGGAAGGGGGAAGAAATTTCTCTCTTTCTGCTTTTCTCTCTCACCTTCCAACTCAGAGTCTTATGATTTGAGTAGCTGGGCCACTATTACTACTCTATAGGCATGTCTACATGTGTACTTTAATGTGCAGTAGCCTATTTTACTGCGCATTAAAGCATGACAAAAAGCCATGCAATTATGCTAATGTACAGTAAAAATAGGCCAGTGTGCATTAAGCATCACTTAAAAAACATGTGCTTTCGATACTGTCCATTAGGGTAGCCTAATGTACATTTATTTACTACCTCACATTGGAGGTACTAAATTTAATGTGCATTAGGAAAAGCACATTAATGTATGTGTAGACATGGCTTATATCTTCCTTTGCCCCATAGCTGCTGTAAAAAGGGTGTGTGAGGTTCTGCCTTCTTTGGTCCTCCTCTAGACTCCACTTCTGAGGCCCTTCCTCTCTGAAAATAGCTCCAGTAATCTTTCTGTCTCTGCTCCTAATTTTAATGAGCAACAGCACAAGAAATGGACATGAATCTTGTCATTTTAACTGGCCTCCTCCTCCATCTACCCCTCAAAAAGGAGTAACAGCAGTAAAACTGGACAGAGATTTGTTGTTTTCATATAACAGAGGCAAAGCAGCTGATGGAAAGCTTCACTTGATTCATGTTTGAAAGATCTAGTTCACAGTCATAAGGGTAAAAATGCCCTTTTTAAATGGAAGTTTCAATTTAATTGTAAATATCCCCCACTCACCATGGGAAGGCTCCTGCTTCTTACTGATGAAATGATTCTATCAAAATCTGCAGTACCTTGCTATGGGTTTCTGGTCCCTTCCTTTAATTCTCCATTTGAATTAATTGCTTAGGTTTTTAATTCACAGATTCCAGGTGGGTGAAGTCTTTTACCTCTTTGACAATCTCTTCTTCTAGATCTTCCTCAGCACTGCTAAGCCCAGCATCATCCAGCTTATAATCATATACCAGCCCCTCCTCTGGGAAAAGTAACTGGATCTGTGTGGAATAAAACAGATCGTGAATGCCAAATCCAGGCCCCACTCCAGATGTGCTGATCAAGAGGAACCAGGCTAACTTAGAGAGGATTGCTTTCAGCAAAGAGACTGTACTTCCTAGATGACCTCTTCCTGCATTCTTTTTCCCAGAGGTTCTGATGTATATGGTCCACTGAAGCTTGAATTTGAAGCTTTCCCTGGGGACCGTGGCACAGGACAGAGCCCTACAAAAGTCTCCCAGAAATTCAGGGAGCTATGTAACCCCCATTAGCCATGTGCTTCTTTTCTTTTCATTGGCTTACTTGTTCATCTGCCATCTTCTCTCTTAACCACAAGTTGAAGGCGACACGGCTTTGGGCATCTCCTGTTGCACCCACACTCCAGATCAGGGAGAATATAAACCAGGGTTCAATCAGTTCTCCAAGGCGTGCTGTCTTTTCACGAGGGACTTTCCTAATTCCCTGAGGATCCCGTAAGGAAACAAATGTAATCCTCATGCACAGTTCAAATGGAAAGAGGGTAAAATAAGGTCATCTTGCTGAAAGTCTTGACTCCACCTCCACCGCCTTTCTAAAATGATTCTTTCCAACATCATTCATCCCAGGCTATAGGCCCAATTCTGCTCTCAGTTTTGCTGGTGTCATTCCAGAAAACATGTATTAACTTCAGTCAATAGCTGCTCCAGTGTAACTGGGAGCAAAATTTGACCTGTGAATTTTACCTCCAAAACAGTCCTGTCTCTTTCAGTATTAAGGCAGAGAACATGCAATCTCAGGCATACTGCTGTTTACCTTTCTGCTTCTCACCAGTTCTCAGACTCTCTCAGTTAAAAAAACAAGTCAATTCTTTTACCGAACATGATAGTCTGGTATTTATCCATCTACCCTCTTGCTCTTATACTTTGGCCCACTGATACCTAACCAAGACACACCCATAGAATTAACATTGTCGCTACTCATCCTACAGGCCAATTTCCAGATCCATCCACGTGGAGCCCTGCAGAACAGACCCGAGCATGGAACCACATCATGTGACCTGGGGATCTGCTCACGGGGGTCGAAATTTAGCAGCTAGAGGAGCAGCAGCTGCCACAGCTCCAGTTGTCACAGCAATTAACACTGGCATGACCAAATTTCAACCCTGTGGGGCTGCATGAGTTGGGACCACTGCTATGATATGTACAGACGCAGCGTTATCCTTTAGCCACAGCTCATTGAAGACAGTGCTCAATATAATGTGCACTCAGCATGTAATGCTGTAACCAACCTCCTGTATGCAAACAAGCCGCAGTGTAACCATCCAGACCCCTTCCTGTTCAGTACACTGTTCGCCTGGGACTTCCATTTCATGCAGCAATTGCAGCACAACTCTAGCTTTCCACCTGCACTCTGCAGTTAACTCCTTATTGCCATGAGGAGTGAGACCTACATGCAGATGATACAAAAATCCTACCTCAATGGGGATGAAAGGTTGAAAGAAACACTCCAGTAGCTTGAGAAGGCTCATCGTCAAATTACTGTCTGTTGAGGCAATTACCTCCTTCACAGATCTCCGGACAAAGCTGATGGAGTCCTGCAAGGATCAGGCAGAGGCAGCTCAGCTCCAGTGTCAACTACATTAGAGTTTATTTACCTCCTAGGGTTTCCGTTTCTCCTTTTCTCACGGCAGGTTACATTTATCAGGGAGGTCACTGTTGAAAAATCTGCTGTTTCAAGCTGTGCCCCAAATACCATTCACTTCAACCAGAGAATGAAGGCCCTGGAGAGAGTCTGTGTAAAACTCTTTTGTTTAATAGTGAACAGATTATAATACAGGCCTGCCCTTTGGTTCTGTACAGCAACTACCATGTCTATGTCACAGTCAGAGCTGATAAATAGCTTGTTCTTCTAAGAGACATCTTACTACACTGTGGCGTTTTCCATTAAAATGATTATTTAGGAGCAGGCTGGAAATAGCAAGACTTGCCTTTTGCAGTTCAGAGCCAAATTCATCCCTCGAATAACTCCACTGAGGGAAATGGAGTTGCCCCAGGGATGAATTTAGCCCAAGGATTATACAAACACACCTTCCTTTGGGCCAGTATGAAGTCACATCTATATGGATCAGTTAATAAAATCTTTATTAAGACCAGCAGATTCACAGACCATTGTGTACATGAGTAGCACAAAAGGTACCCTAAAGGCATTTAAACTTCAGTCTTTAGAAGTATGAGCTACATTAAGTCCTGACAGACTCTGAGCCACTGGCATTCTGAAGCTGGGGCTGTCAGACAGACTCAGCAGCACTGGGAGAAATCCTGACCATGATGGTAGCTCACCTCAAGAAATTTGCTGAAGAGGGATGCTAACTGCTCCAGGAAAGGCTTCATGACCTCAGGGATTTCTCTTAGCCAGCACTCGGTGAAGGGCTTGAGTCCCAAGATACTGGGTTCTAAGTAAACCATGCCACACCGGGAGACTGTGGCTGGGGAGGCAACGGCCAAGTCCTGTACTTCAAACATCATGGTCATACTCTGAAAACCATGGAAAGACAACAAGTAGCCATAAGCATCACTTGATCTCTGGAAATCTAGGCAAGTAGAAGTTTTCAACCCAATTCTGAATCAAGGTCTGCAAGCCTAACAGTGCTGTCCCATGTCCCCAGCAAGGAAGGAAAGAAAGCAATCTCCTTAAAGAGCAAAGCTAATGTTGGGAGATCCTGGATATCCAAGTCAATACAATGAAGAATGTAATGAGTCAAGAGCTGAGACTGTCAAGGGTATCAGCTCCCTGTGAGCAAAAAGAAAGAAGCCAAACTCAAGAGTGACATATATTTTCTAAGCCTATGCAAGAAACACAACCTCATTCCCAGATGACTACGCATCCACAATCCTCTGACTACTACACACAACTCCAAATATGCTTCACAGCTATGCAGAAGAACTTCAGAGAAAATTAGAAATCATCTACTTCACCTAATCTACTCCAAAAGAGACCAACTCAAGAAGGAAATCACCATATGCTACAACAACTTAAGAGAGAAAAATCCAGACATCTTCCCTACTATTATACAATGGATACAAAGAGACTATGAAAAATTTTCTAGAACATTCATCCAACATAAAAAGAAGAAATGGAACAAATTACTCCAGGAACAACTTTCCCAACTGCAAAACAACCATCAGAGGAACACCACCAACACCGTACAACATTCCAGCCTTAGACTTGATGAAACTGAAAGCAACAGCAAGCTCTCAAATATCAATCTCTCCACACACACACTTACCAAAACTGAAAAATCTGTCCTTTCTAAAGGCCTAAATTTCTGTCCAGAAAAATACCCTAATAAAATACTTCAGTGTGGAGAACTAGAAGAATTCTTCTGATGCCTCCACCTCAAGGAATATTTCCATGACCCAAATGAATCCACTTCCAACAACTCATTCTCTAACAACATTGAGGAAAAAAATCAACCCCCAAAACCATTAGATTGGACATCTCACAGTGCATGAAACTCTAACCTTGACTGCTACATTGACTGCTTCAGGGAAAGAATGAACCATGAAATAACCAACAACACACGCCACCATAACAGCCTCTCCCTACCAGAGACAGGCCATAGAATCTCTAAGATCTAACCACCAAACAGTAATAAAACCTGCAGATAAAGGAGAAGCCATAGTCATCCTAAACCATGAAGACTACATAAAGGAAGCCAACAGAAAACTCTCTGACACCACCTACTACAAAGAACTACAAGAAGATCCTACTCCCCTTTTCACCATGAAACTCAAAAATACCATCAAATCATTTCCATCAGAACTACAAGAAAACCTACAAACCTGGATCCCCCACTACCTAACCCACGGATGTTTTACATGCTCCCTAAAATCCACAAACAAGGGAACCCTGGCAGACCTTTCATATCCAACCATGGAATCCTAACTGAGGAAATATCAGGTTTCGTCGAATCAATCCTAAATCCACTTGTCACCCAAAGAGCAGGTTTTGTCCAAGACACTACAGACTTTCTACAGAAACTTAAAAACATAGACCACCTTCCCAGCAAAACCCTCCTAGCCACCATGGATGTTACCAGCTTATATACCAACATCCCACACCAGGATGGCATCCAAGCCTGCCTTACTTACCTACGAGAGCAAGATGACAACTCAGAGTACAGACCCAAAGATATTACTGATCTTATACACTTCATCTGCAGACACAACAATTTAACTTTTAATAACCAACATTTCCTCCAGACTATGGGTATAGCTATGGGCACCAAAATAGCCCCACAGTATGACAACCTTTTATGAGCCACCTGGAAGACCAGTTCTTCAAGGACTGCACCATCAAACCCTTGCTATACTTAAGATATATCCATGACCTCTTCATCATTTGGACTGAAAACCTCTGTTTGAGTTCCATCAGAAATTCAACAATCATCATCCCTCCATCTGACTATCTCTTGAATACTCCAGCACCAACATCTCCTTTTTAGACATGATGATCAGTATCCAGAATGGTAAAATACAGACCACGTTATACAAGAAAC
>NW_017729011.1:1046751-1047482 GCF_001723915.1 Gavialis gangeticus
AGGCCATGTTATGCAAGAAACCCACCGACCAACATACATATCTGCATAGAACCAGCAATCACCCTAAATACACCAAGAAAGCTATGATATACAGCCAAGCCCTCAGATACCACCAAATGTGCACTGAGGAGAACACCCAGGATTGCCACCTCACCAATCTTAAAAGGCTTTCACTCAACAAGGACACTCCTCCAGAGAGACAAATCACACATTTGAAAGAGCCACCCGGATACCAAGTGAAGAATTGCTGCAGTACAGAAACCCACCCCCCAAGAATCACACACTGTTGGTTATGACATATCACCCCTCCCTCAAACCCATATGGAAAATTCTCAAACAACTGCAACCTGTACTAGAAGGAGACCCATCCTAGCCTTCAAACAAGCACCGAACCTCACCAACCTCATCACCAGAAGCAAACTTCCTATGACCCAGAACACACCGAATGGATCCAGACTATGCCATGACAAGAAATGCAAAACCTGCCAATTCATTTCCACCACCCCACAATTACTACACCCCACAACAGAGCCATCAGCATTCCTGGATCTTACAGCTGCGCCTCCAGAAATGTAATATATGTCATCCAATGCACCAAATGCCCTGAAGGAAAATATGTAGGAGACACCAAACAACAACTGTGCACCAGAATGAATGACACCAGAAATCTATCAAAAACAAAAATACTCAATTACATTTCTCACAAGAAAACCACTCTCTCTCCAATCTCT
>NW_017729011.1:1047932-1048261 GCF_001723915.1 Gavialis gangeticus
GTCTGCCCATGTCCTTAGACCAACACAACTACATCCTACACCCCTGTGAATGGCTTTGGAATTTAGGAGGCTCTCTCACTTCCTTATGGATATGAAAAATCTGAGACTCATGGCCTGTCAGCACCCTTGTGGAATAAAGCTTGCAAATGAATATGTAGACAACCAAACCAAACAGACTGTATGCAATTTGTTCTGGGTGTATACTATGCCTATCATATGGGTGGCCTGCTACTGCTCTGGTCCAGGAAATAGAGATCAACAATAATCTCTGCAAAAATCCATCTTGCACATAACATTAATTGGAAACCTTAAGGCTACCCTGCTGCAGG
>NW_017729011.1:1053261-1064927 GCF_001723915.1 Gavialis gangeticus
TGTAGACAACCAAACCAAACAGACTGTATGCAATTTGTTCTGGGTGTATACTATGCCTATCATATGGGTGGCCTGCTACTGCTCTGGTCCAGGAAATAGAGATCAACAATAATCTCTGCAAAAATCCATCTTGCACATAACATTAATTGGAAACCTTAAGGCTACCCTGCTGCAGGTGGGAGAAAGAAGAAGAAAAAAGGGGAAAACAGAAAGAGGGGAAAGAAAAACAGAACAGCAAGAGGGTTAGATACCTCTGTCAGCTTAATGATTTCTCCGGAGCTGAGACACAGCTTCTTATTGTCATCCAGCACTGTGTTCATATTCTCAATCCAGACTGCATCGACTGGCCCATCAAACATGTACCATTTCTTATTTGTATCCGTGGCGATAGCTCCTACCCGGATGAGTGACGAAAGAATCCCATCAGTCCTGTTAGACAGTAGGAAGGCAGACAAGAGTAATTGTAAAAATCACATGCTCTATCTCAAAGTAACATTCTGGCTTCATTACAGTTAATGGCAAAACTCCTGTTTACCTCAGTGAAGCCAGACTTTCACTCTTGTGTTCATCTATATCCATACTGGAGTGCCTCACTAATTTATTAAAGTGAGCTGATGCTGATCTCCTATTTGTTTTCCTTTGTAAATTTCTAGAATCTGCAGAGCCGCTCAGGATAACATTTTGGACATTAAGTGACTGAGTCTACCTACTTTAGGGGCAAAAATACTCCTCCTCTCCACTCCTATGTACACAACATAATAAGGATGCTACTAATGAAGCTATACCCTGCCAATAATGGAGCTGCTAATGAGGGGGGCAGTGGAGCAAGGAATGTTCAGTATAGATGACTGGGATTTATTCCATACATCAAAGTCTACTGTGAATTCCTGCTCAAACCCTAACCTGCACTCCCATTATTAAATAATTGTTGTTATTTATATAGCACCCTAGGTGTCCAGGGCCACTGTTACCAAGATCAAAAGAAAAGAGACTGTTCTGAAGCCTGGCTGATTAAAACAGATGGATTTATGCCTGTAAATGCCTTTTATGTGGATGCTGTATTTTTTGTCACGTTGATGTGTCTGTGCACTGCCCTTGGGCAGAACCACATCGTAAATAAGCTGTCAAGCTTAACTGGAATATACTATAAAAATATCCTTATAAAGATACACTGGAGCCCAAATCTAGTCAGTTTTGGGGCACAGCATAAGAAATATTTATTTGCTTTAGCTTTTCTCAGAGCTCTTTTTTATTGGTTTTCATGGTTTTATGAATTGTTCATTCTTCAGCTTTGTTCCTAACCATCTAGCTGGCATAACAGGAAGGGAGACAATAAGGTGGTGACTCTCACTCTATGGTCTGGGGATGTCTAGGAATCCACAGAGCCCTCCTGAGCTGGCTCCAGTGGATTTCTAAGCAGTAATGGGCTGTTGTGAGGGGAGATGGCCCATCAGAAGGGTGTACAGAATGAGAAACTGGATAATAGCTAAGATAAACCAAAGGGCAGTTATTTGCAGTTCCTGGGAGCTTTGCTCCTAAGAATCAACAGACTAATACCCCTCTGCGCCTCTGAAAATCTTCTCCTAATTACATAAAAATATCAGCACAACCCACATTCATACAGCACAAAAGACTATTCATGCCTGCCAATAAAGGAAGGAAAGCCCTTTAAGATGTTTTATCTTAGAGGGCTCCTAGCCCTAGATCACAAGGAGAGGAAGAGAGCGGGTTTTGTCCTTTACCACTCATGTGTTAGTAAATCAAATTCTCCATAAAGCTGGCCCATAGTGATGGATTTTGGATTCAGTATGAAGTAGTTGACTGCTTCATAATTCCCACCGCTGGCTGAAGGTTGACCTTTTAGTGATGTCATGGCAGCTGCCAGAACTTTGTAACACTGCAGAGACAGGAGGGCAAGGGAATTAAACACAACAGCTCTATAACAGTGAAGAAAAGGGAATGTAAACTCACAATGATCAATTCAAGGAAGGAGATAGAATGAAAGATTTTGCACAAAAGCTGCATGTGACCAGCAACATGGGCTGACAAGAAAGAAAGAAGATGATAACAGAAGCAGAGAGAAGGAAATAAAATCTCCAGTACAAAACAGATGAAATATCTGGAGACACCCCATCACAGAAGCACAAGTTGAACCCTCTGATTTTTGCATGGTACTCAGTTTAGGCAGCAGTCTTAATGCTCACAATCTTAAAGACCAGGAGACAAAATCAGGTTCTTCTCCACATCTAAAGGCAAAACAAAAGCCTCTCATGCTCATAGCTTCTATGTGCAGGAACGCTGCAAATGGGATAGCATTAGTGTTTCATGAAAAGTTCAGCCCTCTGCTCTGAGTCCCCTTTCAAATGCAAGCAAGATATTAAAACACTGTATCCAATGCAGTGTCTCAGTCTCCCTTACCTTTGTTTTCCCAGATCCAGTTGGCCCTACCAGCATGAGGCCATGGCGGACCACAGTGGTTTCATACAGCTGGATACACTTTGTCACAAAACCTGAGAAGAAACAAGAATCCATTTCACTTTCCTGAAGATCAGAAAGCAGCCACACACTCCATCTGGCAGAGCAATGGCCTAGCAGCCCATGCCTTAGAAGCTAGAGTTGTTTTACTGGCTTATAATTACTGTGGCTGCAATCCAGGGAAATTTGTGAGTATGCACTTATCCTTAGCAAATGAGCAGCTGACATTTAATACAAGAGGACTTAGGCCCACCCTTAATTATAAGGATGGGACATAAAATTATGCTGGTTCTGGATGGTAACACATAATTGTTAGTTCTGTCAGTCATAGCCATTATACAGAAAAATTCAGCCTCGAAATACCTTACTACCTTTATTTCAAGAGGTGATATGCTCTATAACAACAACAAGAAGTGACATCACATTCTGTATGGGATACCTTCATTTCACTGTTCATCACTCCACTCCTGAACAGTATAGCACTGAATAAAGAGCGCTTCTGAAATCATCAACAGCAAAAAACAGCAAAAAACATGGCAGGGGGTCAGACTAGATGATCTTCTCAGGTTTCTTCCGACCCTAGAAACTATGAAACTCAAATAAAATTGATGCTTTTATCTCCGTCTTTATGATGTGCAAGGACTGCTTCCAAATGTGTCTCATTTAAATTTCTAACTTCTATCAGGCATTTCAAATGCCAGATCCTGGCTTACTGCATTTTACTGGAGGCCTCTCAGAATTTTTAGAGGCTCTGATTCATGATATCATAGCTGAAGATTGAAATTGGAGGAGGTGGCTTTCCTAAAAGATTCAATATCCTATATGCTATCTGAGACTGGTTGTGCTGTTACACTGACTTTAACTTTGAAGTCCTCCAAAGATCACTCAAGTTCTCTATGAGAGAAGTCAGGGCATGATATTTTTGCCTGAAAAGGCCAGCAGCAAAAAGTATTGCTGAAGCTGTGTCTACATGCCAAAAAAGGAACAATATACACACACAAAAGGGCTTTAGTTCGTTTTGCACTGACCTTTAAGATTTTTTCTACTTACCATCTACATCCTTCAGGTTGTCTTTGACGCATGATTTGCGTATTGCTTTCTCCAGGATGCCATAGTCAATAGGTTCCTCTTTGATCCTGGGAAACAGGTCAGAGACAATACCATTGAATAGCTTGAGGTCATCCTGGAGGAATTTTGGTACATTAACATCCCGGATGGCCCTCAGGCAGATCAGCTCCTGCAAAGAATTAAGAACAAATATTTAAGCAAGCTCTGTACCTCAGCTTGCAACTTTCTGCAAGACACTCACCACATCTGTCACACATGGCCTGGAACTTCTCCAGTTCAGAAGTCATGTCTATTTTGTTTGCTTTTTCTCAGTTACTTCATCCATGAGCCCTGGAGAATTTCCATGGTGACTTGCTGTAATAGCTGTGGGTAACTAGAGAACAATGGAGGTAGATGAATTATGGGTGAAGTAAGAGTGTACTTGCCTCATTCATAGTAGGATTCTCTCTCTTCAGGTTGCCAGCAGCTGAGATCACAGTCTTCACAGCTCTCATTCCAAAGTCATAGTGATCCTAGAATAGCATGGAGGAAACAGATCAGTCAGATGCTAGAACATCACCCTGGAACAGCAAACCTGCCATCTCAAGCTCTAGGGCAAGTGGAAAAGAGGATTTTTTTTCTTGGAATGGTTGTCTTCCCACCCCACTGATTTGCTTGGTAAGCTAGAAAAGCCATCTCTCCTTTAAATATTTAGTCTTTATTGCATGAACTTTGTTAGACTGCATGAAAGAAGGAACTGTAGGAACTGCTTTCTAACCCAACTGTCCAATATAAAGTAGATAACACTATAATATTAGACACTCCTGGGTCACAACAGGATGAAAAGTAACGTTAAAAGAAGAATAAGGTGGATGAAGGATGGCTCTGGACAGGATTGTGCACGCAGGCTTGAGAGCCTACAGGATAAAGCTGCTGTGGTGTCAGAATTCACAGATGCACTTGAATATTCTGGTAGCAGCAGGAGGAATCCCTCCCCACAACCATTTTAGGAAAGGTTAGATGGTAGAAAGTTACTGACTTGGGTGCTGAGCTGTTCTGAAGACAATTTGAATGTAGTGGTGATCTTCTTTGCAAGCACCTTGGCTTCATTAAATCCAAAGGAGTAGAGAGAGATCTCAGCAATCATGGAGTAGTCTGGGACCATCATAGCCACAGGACGGAAGAGAGCCTGCAACATACAATATCATCACGACAGGAATCACCACCAGCTCACCCCATTAATTTTTCTAGCAGGTCTAGAATGGTATATGATCGGCTTGAAGCCTGCAGTTTGTGGAGTACAGCTTGGGTGTATCTCTTGGACCTCTCACAATCTCAGTATTTGCTTATAGATGAGACTTTGTCCTACCAAGAGTACACTAGCCTAACTCTTGTGATAAGGACATGGTGAAATCACCAAATAGCTCATTGCACTGACTGGTAGTACTACTGGGTTGTCTATTTTTTAAGTCATAGTGGATGCATCTACACAAGACTCTAACAGTGCAGTAGCAGGCAAGGCAAAACCATACTAATACGCTACTGCACACTTAGTGTCCAAAAACCCCCCATGCACCAGCACTCTTGTGCAGCAGAACAAGTTACTGTGCATTGATTTAGTACTTCATTATCCAAGTACTAAACTTAATGCGCAGTAACTACACTGCATTAATATATGTGTAGACACACCCACTGGCTACACTGTTCGAAGAGGATTCTTGCTCAGAGATGCACTGGGGTATAAGCTGGCTGTCCTGAGGCATAGATTTCTGTAGCATAAAGAAACCAGGAGACAGTCAGAAGATCCATACCATTCAAATTGTGTATGATTCTAATGAAAGGGAAGTTGCCATTCTGAGAGACAGCCAACACAGCTTTGCTACGGGTAGATCGTGCCTGACCAACCTCATCTCCCTTCTATGACCAGGGGACATGTCACCTGGACAGGGGAGTAGAGGATGAAGTCATTTACTTGGATTTCAAAAAAGCCTCTGATTTGGTCTCCCATGATGGCCTCATGGCAAAACTGGAGAACTGCAGCCTCGTGGATGGCACCAAACTATAGGGAAGTGTGGTTACACTGGAGGATATGCTGGGGATACAGCCTGACCTGGATAGGCTCACAAAGTGGGCAGATATAAACCTGATAACTTTCAACATAGAGAAATGCAAGGTGTTCCACCTAGGAAGAAAAAACCCATATCATACCTATAGGCTTGGCAGTGCTTCACACACTAGCACTATGTCCAAAAGAGACTTGGGGGTCATGATTGACCACAAGATGAATATGAACAACCAATGAGATACTGCAGCCAGCAAAGCAAATAAAACCTTGGTTTGCATGCATCTCAAACAAAATCCAAGATGTCATTCTCCTGCTTTATTCAGCCTTGGTGAGGCCACAGCTGGAGTACTGCATCCAATTTTGGGCCCCACATTTTAAAAAGGACGTGGAGAAACTCGAAAGAGTCCAGAGGAGAGCCACGTGCATGATCAGAAGTCAAGAGAGCAGGCCTTATGAGGAAAGGCTGAGAAGCACGGGACTCTTCAGCTTGGAAAAGCGTAGGCTCAGGGCGGACTTGTTGACAGCCTATAAATATATCAGGTGTGTACAACAAGATCTGGGAGAATGTCTGTTCACCAGGGCTCCCCTAAGAAAAACAAGGTGCAATGGTCTCAAACTGCTGGAAGAACGTTTTAGACTGGACATAAGGAAGAACTTCTTTACAGTCTGAGTCTCTAGATTCTGGAATAGACTCCTCCCAGAATTGGTGCAAGCACCTACTCTGAACATCTTCAAGATGTGTTTGGATAATTACCTTGCTGGGGTCATCTGACCCCAGCTGACTTCCTGCGCTCTGGGCAGGGGACTGGACCAGACAATCTTGCAAGGTCCCTTTCAGCCCTAATGTCAATGAAATCTATGGCCAGGACAGCCAAAGAACATGCTAATTTCAGCTCCCCAGCAGTCTGCATAGAGTAGGCTCCTGTGGATTTCCAACCACCACTGACATCTGTCCTTCTCCATCTGCACATGGAAATCCTAAAGTAAAGCAGCAGCTGCAAAGCTGTCTGTTCTCTCTTGGGGTAAATCCCTATTGGGCATCAGGCCGTACAGAAGAGAGGAAATTATTTATTTCTTCAGTGAATCTAGACTCAAATTTGGCACAATCCATAGCTTTAACAGCTAAAGTTAATTCTAACAAGTGTCATTCTCTTCTGAACAAGCACAGCATAAAATGGCATTAATGGAGTTTCAGGACAGGTACTCCCAATAACATCAGATCAAATGCACTAACTATAGAAGTGAAAGTAAAGCATTTTTGAAGTATCTGTACTGTGAGCGTACCCTACAACCAGCCAGCCAGGCCAAGTTCAGCTTAGAGCAGGTTTATGGTATCCAAAGAAGCTAGCTGTGATGGACCACGTGATTTCAGGTACCTCGGTTTTTTGGGGGCCCACCTTGAGATACTCTACCTAACTACCCAGACTTCCATGGCACAGGCACTCAGTGCATTCAGGTTTCTGGCTCCCCAGAATCATATGGCACTTTGGAAGCCCAGGCCTGGACATTCATGTCTACATGGCATTTTTCTTATTGCATCTGGAGCATCCCCATGTATTTTTCAAGCCATATCCCAGCAAAAAACAGACCAGTCCCGGAGAGTGGCTCAGTTCTCATGGCTACTATGTCATGGTATTGCAGGGTGGAGCTGGAAAGACCAGTTAACACCAGTGTTACTGTCATGCATGTATCATGACGTATACACACTGGCACAGCAGTGGTGTAAAATGTACTGGCCCATAAGGAACTGACATCAACAACAGTCACAGGCTTTCCCTGTTAATGTAAGGCCTCCTAAGGCGTTAAATCTCTGTGTGTTTAACATCTGTGACTTACCACAATCCCAGATGGACAACTAAGTCCAACTACATGAGGTGGGGACAGGAGGTACAGAATACTGGTTTTTCATTAATAATGATATTCCTAGATATCTTAGGTCCCTACACTAAAGACACAGGTCCATATTTGAACACCTCATAATCACCCTCTCAGCACCCCTGTGAGATAAGACAGTACTATTATAAATGACTTACAAGGAAGTCTGTGGTACAGCAGGAACTTGAACCCAGGTTTCCAATAACCAAGGCTAGGATACTGACCACTGACCACTTCCTCTTTATGTTACTGAAGTCATCCCTAATATCTGATGAAGTTTACTTACTTTTAGATTATCAGGTAATTCAGTGCGTCCAGCATATCCAGGGTTCATGGTGATGAAAACTGCACAGGATGGGACCAGTGGGATCTCAGTTCCTTCAAACATGAAACGGTCCACCTAGAAAACATGACCATTCTAAAGTGACAAAGATAAGTTCTCTAGAGTCAAATGAGCAGGTGGCAGAATCAGTATCCCATAGGGGGAAAACGCCCTTCTCCTCTGATTTTAAATTGGACAGTGACAGGTTGTGGCGGGTGCAGAGATCCCACCTCAGGAACACAGCTGGGTATTCGTATCTCTCCGCTGTTTCCACCACGAGGCGGGCCAGTAGGGGGCGCTCCTGCACTGAGCCGCCCACCTCCCTGTGCCCAACCACCTTCCAGGCTCCAAATGCCTCCCTAGGGGCGCCTTATGTCCGGCTGACCCCTCTCCCGGAGCACACTCACTAGTCTGGGGGTAACGTGCCGCCACCACCCCAAGAATGGACTGTCTCGCGGCCCTGTGTCCTTGGGGTAACACAGGCCTAAAGTCCCACGGGTACTCAACCCAGTACAGGCACTTGGGGTACTTCCCCAAGTCCGGGGGCAAAAAGGTATAGTCTCCCTTAGTCCACAGACCTAAGGGGTCTCTTAGGCATAATTTAGACCCACCCCTCAATAAGTCTCCCACACCAGTCAAAAAGGAGAACTTTATTGATTACAGGGGGTAGGGTAAACTAGGGTACAGGATAGAGCAATATCTAGAAATCCTAAAGAGCAAACAGTCTGGCTGTGGTAGCCTTTTGATTACGCATCTGTGATACTTCCAGCTAAATATCTAATCAGATTGAGTAGCTTACTCACAAGCATCTTCCAAAGGCAGGTGAAGTTTCCCTTTGGAGGCAGGCGGTTCCTAGCTCGTGAGTTTGGGGGGAGAGAGCCAGTTTCAGATGTTAAGGCTTCTCTGTCCCCTGCCTGGCTGCTGCATCACCTCATGGCCGGAGAGGAGAGACCGCCTCCTTCCCCGTCCTAACTTATATAGCCCCTGTGACCTCATTCACCTGGGCCAGCGGAGGTCAGCCCCAGTTGGCTGTCAGCCAACCAATCTGAAATGCATCACCTGTTACCGGGCAGATTCCAGCTCCCCAGGTAGAAACCCCTCACCCAGGTAAGTGATGCAAGTCACGTAGGCAGAGGGAGCAGGTTTCCCCCTCCCTCAGGAATGCAGCCAGCTCCAGTTCCCTAAAGAGACAGGCTGAGGGTGTGGTCCCCTGTGTGCTGGGCCCATCCGAATTGAATGGTCACAGCACAGAGATTTAAATCACAGTGTCACAGGGCAGAGATTTTTGGGGAGAAACCAAGGTGGCTTTCTGCCACACAGGTCACCCCACTGATATGGATGACAAGATCCGGCTTCCATCCAGGAATGCAGGGTTACAAACGGGACTTCTCCTCCTTTTAAGAAAGCAGACTCTTACATGGATTTACTAATCATTTACGGTATTTCTTTTGATCACAAAGAGGCTTCTAACCCTCCAGCTGTAAACAGACACCTTCAGATTTATTCAGTATGTGAATTGGGGACTGAATTAATTTGTGGCAGATAAGGCAAGAAAAGAAACCTAAATCCCTTTTAAGAACACTTGTGGGTGGTGATTTCAGATGGTGGATAAAGAAGTACAGCAGAACTCACTGAAAGCAAGTTTCTGATGGTAAGCCAAAGTCAAGGAGCTTCAGGACTTAACCTTTTCAATCCCTACAGGAGCAAAACAGAGACTGGCTGTTAGAATAGCTGACAGCTATGTCTCTGTCAGGAGCTAGCACCAACTTCTAGTAAGCATGATGCACACGTGCATGCATGTGCTCACACACACACGATTTTGTGAATACCTCAAGGTTCAAAGACAATTCCCTCTCTTATATATAAGCAATCAAGCAATAATCCTGGTTTCTGCTTAGTCACAATGGTACATTTTACTTTACATATCACAGTGCAAGAAAACAGGCATAACAGTATTTTTGTCTATCAGCAAGTGTCTAGCATTAGAATCAAATAGTGGAAAAAAGTACAGGAAAAAGGTTATGGCCACACTAGAACCAGAAATGTGACTGCAGCTCACAAACATATCTGAATGAGTATTAAATTAGATAGCTCAAGTTTAAGTATAATCTGCAACAACTGAGAGTGGGGAAGAGACTTCAAAATCCACCAGGACATGGGTCAATAATCAGTTGGCTACCCCACACTTTTGGCTGTTGCAATTATAGTCCTGTTCGTACCTAAGCTAGCCAATTTGAAGATAGTGTGGCTACATCTATGCAAGTTGCAACAGGAGGTTTGGATTGTAGTACAGGCACACCAAGAGTTAGGAACTCTTATACTTCAGTGTCTAGATAACCCATCTCTTTATTTGCTCATATCCTTGACTCACCCTTTGCTGCTGGGCCTTCTGAATGGTTGTGATCTGTTGAGCAACTACAGACAGCACTTCAATATCAATGCGGTTAAATTCATCAAAGCAAGCCCATGCTCCAGAGCTAAACAAGGAAGGGAAAATGAGGGCAGCGTGAGGGACACAGAAACTCACAAACTAGCAGTTCAACTGGACTTAAGCATCTGTGTTATGGGGATGGCACTATGAAAGAAACAAGAAATGAATCTAACAGTTCTCAGCATTCTCACAATGGGGGAGATAATAGTGCAAGCAGCCTAATAAAAACAGCACAACGCACAGTTGAGTTTGAAAGGGATGTCAATACAGGCAGTCCTCAGACTTATGACACAATTAGTTCCTGAAAACCATGTCTTAAGTCGAAATGTTGCAACTCAGAAGCAATTTTCTCATAAGAAACAATGTTATAAATGGGGGATTGGTTCCTGAATCAAGGCCTGATACTCTATTTTCACCAAAAATAACCCAGAATTTTGTACTCGCGTCATTTATAGATGAGTAATATAGCTACATTAATATATTTATATTGTAAATAGCAATCATATTGATTTAGAAGGACTTCTTTGAGGTGACTTTGCTGGACTTTTTGAAGGGTTCTTGGCTGCAGTCTTCTCAGGAGTCTTGGCTGCAGGTTTTTCTGGCGTCTTGGCTACTTTCTTAAAGAAAGTGTCCAAGGAAGTTTGGACAGATGTTCTCCAGGGAAACGAGTGACATAGCAAACTTGTTCACTGGCATGGCATTGCATTGGATCAAGCGTCTTAAGTCAAAACTGGCGTTGTAAAGTTGAAACAGGGTGTCAATTTATAGATGTTTTAAGTGCAAAACATTGTAACTCGAAACGTTGTAAGTCGAGGACTCCTGTATAACATTTTATTCTGTACCCAAAATGTGGGCACAGCTGATATAATATGATATAGGGCTAGATTCTTTTCCACCTATTAGGTAGCTAAGTAGATTTAAGTGCCTAAGTACAATTCTATTCCACCCTGTTTAAGTCCTGAAAATCCATTAATGCACTTATTTTCTAACACACTATTATCTAGGGGTACACTGATAGAGACTTTTTGGGCCTATAAAAATAGCTGATTTTTAAGGAGGCATATTGGTTGATACCGATCTGATTTCTGATATGCACCCCGGCAGCTTTAACAGCAGCTGGTAAGTCTGTTGTTGTGGAAGGGGAGGGGGAAGGGAAGGGGCATGGGGGCCCCCCGCAGTGACGGAGGAAGTGGAGCTGGGGCAGGCACTGCCCAGTTGGGGCAAGGCAGGGCACAGGACGGAGCCATGGCTTGTCTGGGGGGCATGGGGACGAGGGGCAGCTCCCGCTGCTGCGCGCACCCTGGGAGGGTATGGGGGGTGTGTGCCCCCAGATCTGTGCAGGGCAAGGTGGGCTGCGCCAGGCTCTTCCCAGCAGGGGCTGGGCTGGGCTGCACTTGCAGCAGGCAGCAGCAGCACTGGGAGAGGAACTACCGGGGGGACTGCAGGCACCC
>NW_017729011.1:1069927-1083403 GCF_001723915.1 Gavialis gangeticus
CCATGCCCCATAGATGAGCCATGGCACCATCCAGTGTCCCACTCTGCTGCTGGGCAGTGCTTGCCCCAGCCCCAGCCCCTTCCCCAGCCCTACTCCCTTGTTCACTGTGGAGGCCTTGATCTGTCCCCTACATCCCTTCCCTCCCCCTCACCTTCCACCACAACAGACTTACCAGCTGGATGCAGCTCTCCACGCTGCCAGGCTGTGCTCCTCACCGCCTACGTGCTGCAGCTGAGCGCATGCACAGGGCATTTATCAGCCACATTAATCAGCCACATCAGGCAAAAAAAGCTATTTTCCGATACAGTCAATTTTTTTTTATATCAGCCCTGATCTGATATCAGACTGATGTATTGGTGCACCTCTACTATTATCTTATCCTTAAGACTGAATTACAAAACTGCAGCAAGGAGGAGAGGGCCCCAACCTACCTTTGGCAGTAATTGCTTTTCAGGGACTCAAATAATGTAGATTAGAATCGCACTTAGGCACCTAAGTCTACTTTGACACCTAGGGTATTTATACGCATACCTTTTCATTCGGCGATGCACCGGAGATCCGCTGCTTCTGAGCAGACTCAATTAATTGAGTCTGCTCCACACGCACACTGATGTGTACTGTGCTGCGCTGTGTGCAGTTGTATAAGCTGTGAAATGCACATCAGTGTGGAGAAAATTGCAGCAGTGCACTGTTAAACTAAAGCACCTCCGAGATGTTTTAGTTCAAAACGGCACTGCTGCCATTTTCTTTATGCTGACGTGCATTTCGTCACTTATACAACTGCAAGCATTGCAGCACCGCTCATTTTTCAAAGTGCCCACCACTGTGGCACTTGCACATGTAAAAATGCCCAAGGTGGAATAAGATCCAGGCCCACAATGTGCAGGAGGAAACACCTGTGCATGAGAAAGGTGTTTTCACCATTAGATTTGTTCAAAGAACAAACTAAAGCTACATGCAAAAAAACTGCCAAAAATTTATCAGAATTCATTGGATGAAAAAGAGAAAGGAATAATGTGATTACCACTATCTGGTACATAGACAAAAACTGGGTATTTTAAAAAGGCTCCATCAGGGGTTAAGACAATCTCTCCTAACTACACAATCTTGGTCAGCAGATTTTCCCCTTTTAAGATTAACAGGCTTGTAGATGGAACCCCAGCCTAATATATAAAATACTATGAAAAGGATGGAACACATGAACATTCAAGCTGGTATCATTTGCCAACAGCTCCAAATGAAAACTGGTAGAAAGCATTTTAATCTTGTTTTGCAAGACTTCAGCTGTTCCCTTATATTGGTATAACTAATGTCCTTTATTTCCTTCCAACAGGCATTTTACATCACTTTCATCATTCACTTGCTCTGGAACCACAAAATACCTATCCAATCAAAATGCTACAGAGAGAGACCTGTCATTCCCGAGACTGCTGGACCAGGGCTCCTAGCTATTCCCTGTCACCATCAACATCCCCACCTATTCCTAGCTATTCACACCTGGCAATTTGTCCATCATTTATAATTATTTTATATAAATATAGTAACATATTTATAAAAATGATATTTATAGTGTTTGCACCTGGCTAATCCCTTAAAGAACTTTCCCATAGCCATGAAGTCAAGCTGGTCAGAGCAGTTAAACACTACTGTCTGGATGGCCAGGGCTTTCCCCAGATCTTTAGTTGTTTCAGTTTTGCCTGTTCCAGCTGGTCCTGCAGGGGCTCCTCCAAATTTTAGGTGCAGGGCTCCTGTCAGCGTCAAGTAACATCTACAGCAATGAATAAAAAACCAGTTAGAAATATCTCTACTCAGATTTAAAGATTATAGTACTTAGGGTGACTTGCTTTATTTGAATGGGAGAAAATATGACCACTGAAAATCCAGCCAATCATATTCAAAGAGGCTTACTTAGTCAACACAGTGCACAGGGACTTCAAATAATACTTGGACTCTACTAGGGCTGTGTGAAGCTTCGGGTGCTGATTCGATTCAGAGGAGATTTGATTCAATTTGGCAGCTGAATATCCGAATCAAATCAGGAGACCAATTAAAAGGTCTGAATAGATTCGAAGCTCTCTGAATCGATTTGGAAAACATTCAGAGAGCTTTGGAGATTCCGGCAGTCCCTGCTCGCTGCTGCAGGGAGCTGGACCTGGACTCTGTGCTGGTAAGTAGGGGGCAGGAAAGAGGAGGCTGGAGGAGCGGGGGAAGGAACCATGGGGGGACCCCTGCCAGGCCCCATCCCCTGCCTGTTCCTCCAGCCCCCCTGACCCCTGCTCACTATCCCAGCCCCCTATGGCTGCCCCGCCCAGCCCCACTCTTTAAAAAAAAAATTTAAAAGACCCAGACTCTGGCTGCTGCAGAAGCCTCGGGGCTTCTGGGGGCTAGGGGCAGAGCCCCCCACACAGCATACAGCAGGGAGAGGCAGCAGGGATTGCCCCCCCACATGGCAGAAGCTGGTGAGTGGGGGCTCTTTTTTTTTTTTTTTTTTTAAAGATCCAGGAGCTAGGGCTGCGAGAGTGGGCAGGGGATGGGGGCTCGTGACAGAGCCCCTCACAGTGTGGGGTAGTGGGGATCGCCCCACACCCCTGTCTGGCAGCAGCCAGTGAATGCCAGGCTTTTTTTTTCAAAGAGCTGGGAGCTGGGAGCTGGGAGCTGGGAGCTGGGGCTGGGCGAGGCAGCCATTGATAGGGCTGGGAGAGCGGGCAGGGGATGAAGCCAATTCAGAGATTTGGCCAGTTGAGCTGTAGCTGAATCTCCAAATCAAATTCAGCCAAATCGATCCAGGACAGTGATTTGAATCACCGAATCGAATCACTGCCCCCCAAATTGGCCGAATCTGAATCCAAAGTTAATACTAGCCACTTTACACAGGCCTAGTCTCTAATGCTCTCTTCCATATCATTGTAGTTTTTAAGACCTTCGGGTTTTTTGTGTTAAAGATCCTAGTTTGTTGCATGGTGTTAGGGGGTCTTTAAGGCTACAGTATGTGAATGGGGAACAGCAGTCATTCTCATGGGCCCTTTTGGACTTGACAGCTACTAAGTGCTTGCTGGTAACTGCCAGGGGCTGCATGTTAGTGGCTCAGGTGGTTCCTTCCAGTCTTAAGTTCCCCTATTACATTTATATGCATCCTGCTGCAAATTCATTCTGGCTAAGGAAGATGGTTCCTCTGAGAGCTAAGCATTATTACTGTTTCTATGAAACATTCATCTTCCAAGGTATTGGTTTACTCATCTAACGGTGTGCAATCAATCACCAGGAATAGGACAGTCCCTTTGTTACTAAGACAGACAGTTTATACGCCTCAGAGCAGTTCACTAGATATAGTTTATCTGGTTGGTGGGGACACAAATTGCTAGAAATCTTTTAGAACGTGTATCACAAAGGGCCCCTCATTTACCTCATTCCCCATCTTGAGTAGTGCTTTACTATATAAATAGTCTGAGAATTACTTGTGTAATGAAATACTATTTATCTGAGTAAGGCTGGCAGAGTTAGGTCCTTGTTTTAAGATTCCCAAATGAAAGAGCCAGACAATTGTACAAAGCTAGTTATTACTCAAAGAACAAAATCTTTTTACCTGTCAGTCAGGGGTGTGATCACCAGACGACCACTGTTTCCCAGGTACTCATAGCCATAGATAAATTCAGCATTCACTGCTCGGATATACAGGTCACCCCTTGTCCAGTAGTATCTAATGGTGAGTGAAAACAGGATCTTAAAGACAAACAAGTACTGGCGGAGGTACAAAAGAGATAAATAAAAAGGCTACAATCTTTTTCATACCACTCCAGGCTCCTAAGGTCCATGCATCACCTCAGGAATGAGTCAGAAAGTGCTGAAGAAAATTTCTGACCTTACTGAGTTCAGTGAAAAAAATTATAAGCAGGAAAAACTGTGCAAAGTCTGGGACTCACACTGGACCAATGTTTGGTGATAATATTATGCATTATGTCTCCTCCTTGGGCATAACTTCTAGTAGTAAGGGTTACAGAGTTCTCAGTAAAATTCAAACAAGTGCTCAAAACTCAGCTCTATCTTGATGACTGTCTTCAGACGACAAACATCAATCATGTTACAGTCCCGACAATCAGAACAACACAATAGATTATAACACTCCTCTTCACAATGTTCAAAACACTTGGCTTTAAAAGCCTTAAATACTACGATGCAGACAAGCAACTATATAGATATATTAACCAAATACACTCCTTGTCACTGACACTGACAACCTCTCATCACTAACACTGCCAATCAGTAATGATAATGGATAATGGCCAGTGAATCCAAACCATATTTATGATTAATTTTCTTTACCTGAGCTGGGAGATCCACTCAAAATCATTCACACTCATCACATTCTCTTCAATCAGCTTAGCTGCAACATCCTTGGCATGGACTTCGATCACAATGAGAGCTGACAGCACTGCTCGCTGCATCTTAGACAGCTTTCCTCGCACAAGGGCTACCAGATCACTCAGCTGTGCAAGGGAAGTAAAGGTAATCAGAATCAGGCACAGTAAAAGATTTGCATGTTGGTTCCTAGTCTTTAATTACAATATACTGATAGAGGGAAAGAGGAGGAATGGTAGGATGTTCCAATGGTTTGGGCACCAGCCTGGGCCACTGAAGACCCACTCTGAATTTCCTACTCTGCCACTGACAACCTGTGCAACCCTGGACAAAAGTTTTAGTTTCTCTATACCTCAGCTCCCCATTTGCATCCCATGCATGGGTGTTGCAAGGATAAATACATAAAAGACCATGAAGCAACAGATGACAGGAAGTGTTAGCCTTCATTTGAGATCATGAACTGTGATTTAGAATGAGATGTAGAAGGTCCGTTATCATTGTTATGAAGAATTACACCTTCAGAAGGACCGGACCCCATCATGCTGTGCTAGGGCATGACCAAGTTCTTGGAGAAGACCACTGGTAACATCTTATTACATAGGGTACTTAAGGTAAGATGGCAATGACACTGCAATCCAAGATGTTGTGCTTGCTATTTCCCCCCTACCTTTGAATGCAGTCCTTTCCCACACCAATATCAAGCCTGTTCAAAACTTCTGGTCTAACTTTGACACATTTATCAGGATGCAGCTGCACCAATAGCTCAGGTTTTGGCTTTTGGCTGATTTTTTAAGTAGAAGGATTTTTTATAAGAACAGATCTTAGTGCAGGGAAATCTAAACTTTGCCTGTACTCAGTCATCTTTCCTACCTGAGCACTCAGCTGCGGAAACAGCCTAGTGGACAAATCCCCAGCTTCCAGGGCCTCGGACACTTCCTTTGTCCAGAATGTCTGACAGCCAGCGATGGTCACCTGACCAGGCCATTGCAAAACCCAGGTAGGGCGTGGCGTCTTTAAGAAAATAATACAAGGCACATTACATGCTAATTAGAAATGAAAGATCTTCATTGTACAGCCCCCAACCTTGTTATCTCTGATCTGTGGCCAGCAACAATCCAGTTCCACACCCACATCACAAAGAGGTAATCAAGTTAGCTGTATTAGTCTATAAGATGCATCTCTACCCTGCCTTCTGCTTGACTTCAGACTATATGAATCAGAGATACATAACCTTTTGAGAGTAAAAATGTATGCATCTCTGACCCAGTTAGTCTATATGGTGCATCTCTAATCTGAATTCCACATTAGATATACTTATTTCTGTTTAGCCGTACTCCTCTATTTTCTCCAGTTGCCCTGATGAAACTTCCCTTAAGTGTCACATATCCAGACAATGGATGCTGTCAGTGCTGACAGATCAACTGGCAATACAAAGTAAGAACTTGTATGGAAAATTGCAACATGCAACTGAAACGGGAATCTAGTGAAGCCAAACAGAACAAGTGTTTGCCCTGTGATGAAAGTGGTTAAGTGGGCTGAGGTCTAGGCTGTAGTTCTGATGGGGAACACTTTAGGGGGGTTCAGTGTGAGCAAGCTTTGCTTTAACATAGTTTTTATAAACAAAACACCTAGATGCCATTTTACCCCAGAGGGAGATAGCAGTGTGGGCCTAGTAGCAGGGGCCAGAGACTGCTCCCTGATTGGTTCTGCATGACCTTCTGTTTCACTGTATTGGGTGAGTGTTGTACCCAAGTTAATACTGTATTGTTGCAAGTGTGGATGCCTGGAGTTGGTGGAGAATGAGTGAGGCTCTGAGAGAGCTAGAGAGTGGAGAAAGGGTAATCCCAGGCAGGACAGAGAGAAGGTCGCAGGGAGACCAGAACAGAGAGAAAAGAATAGTCCAAGGGAGAACACTGTGGAGGCCATGGAAGGACAGAGGGAACTGGAGTGACACAATAGTCTGCTGTGCTGTTTGGGACATCAGCACTCCCATACCCCTCCTCATTAAAGAACAGAACACCCCCCTTTTCAGGAACTGATCAGAAAGGGGTTGATGGAAGTGGGGGTGATACAGATCACTGAATAACCAGGGACTGAGAAGAGCCAGATCTCAAAGCCAGAGGTTTGCCCCTTGTGAAGGCACACCAGAGCTGACTTCAGGGGGTCCTCTCAGAAGAGGGTGATTGAATAAAGCTGCTTCTTGTGGAGTCCCAAGGCAGCTTTCCCCCTACAGCTAGTTCCTGTTTCATACTCCTTGAATATGTCTTACTGTATGTCATCCTTTCTTCCAAATGACCTCCAAACTGTAATCCAGATTTTCTACTTGCATAGATTTTACAAAAGACTCACCCTGATTTTACCTACACTGACTTCCAGGATTAAGCTGTGCTCTTATTACTACCATCACTTCTTTGTATAATATGACTGACTGACCTATAAGCTGGAGAAGAAGCTAAAAGGGGGAGACCTATCCTAAAGCAGCAGCAAACTGGAAAGGGAGGTATAGTAACAGAATCATGTACCAGGATCTAAGGCTATATTTTAAAACAGTAGGATATGAGAAATCTACTGGAGCACACTGTTGCCCGTAACCACTTCTAGGTGGGTGAACAGCTGCAGCCACAATCTTCCACATGCTGCCTACTGAAGACATGTAGGTTTAAGGTGAAAAGGAGAAGAACAGAATAAGATGAAGGAATCTCACATGTGGATAAATCCCAATCGATCTCTCAATGTTGTCCCGCACACTGGCCTTCATGGATTTCTCAACTTCTAGCAACCAGTCCTCCACATTGCCCGTGGGATAAATGGGGGAAAAAAGCTTCACTTCTTCCCCTTCTGCAGAGTACATGTGAGTGATCTGTAGGTCCTCCTGGAACAGCAGCTAATGGGGGAAGCAAAGCATGAAATATTAGTGGAGCATGCCTCTTTTATATCTCTCCCTGCGTTCCCTGGAGAGGAATTTACATTAGTAAATTAGTACACCAATTTACATTAGTTATGGATTTGGCATACAACCTGTCTATACCACAAATCATCAAAATGCAAAATTATCATGTCTTTCCCTGAAGTAGAAGAATACCTAACAGCAAGGGACTCGAGTTCATCCCTAGCACAACTTGACTTAGGTGAATCAAATTACATATAGAATGAAAAATCTTCACTATGTGTCTAGGAATCTGTAAAACCTCTTTACCTTCAATTTTGTTCATCCAAATAATCCCCCCTGAGGTTTGAGTTTCCTGTTTTAAAAAAAAAAGTGTGATACCCTGATTCAAAAGCTAGTGAAGTCAAGGTACGTTTATTGATGCCAATGGGCTAATTAAATTTCCTTATTTCCAAGCTATAATTGTATGATTTGCTCCTTGATGTGTGAATTCAGTGATGATATGAGGTACAAGACTGATAAGACTGAAGTTTAATAATACATCAGTTAAATCAGCAAAGGAGTGCCTCAGTATCTATGGCCCATTTAGTTCTTGGCTTCCCTTAAGACTGTCTTTAAGGCTAGCAGCTCTGGTGGTGTTAATGTGGATACTTCTCCACTGAGAATGTAGATGTGCTGTAATGATATTTGGAAACTGAGAGACATATGGCACCCATTCTAGCCAGGCACCAACCATCCACTTACTCAATGCAGTCCAGGAAAGGACACAAATCAAGTCACCTTTATTTGTACCACCATGGTGATGTCTCTGAAGAAACTTGATGTTGGCTTCCAAAGGCAGCTGGGCTTGCATCCTGCCCAATTCCACCTCCCCACTACAACACCTGACTAAGTGTCTTGATTAAGAAGAGATTCATTTCCACACAGCAAAATATGAATGTTCCCCCTGTATTAGGAACATCTCTAGGTTCCCATGACACATAAGTCCCAACCATAAGACCTGCTGCCTGCTAGACACAGAAGAAATGGCTTCTTTTACCTACCCGTGCAATGTTCTCAAAGCACTTGCGGAGGTGAGGCTGCACGGCAGTGGGGTCCTTTGTCTGAGATAGTATCTCTAGTAGCTCATCATCCGAAAGGAAGTAGAACCTGAAAATAAATATGTGGGAGACAGAATAACAAGCAGCTCACTTTGCTTTTTGCTAATGTTTTGATGCTGGCACTTGACAGTTCATGGCACTACTACTTATTGTGAGAGAAATGGTTTTTGGCTAAAAGGATTCTTCAGGGTGTGCTGCTGGTCTCCAGGGATTATTTGCATTGCTGCAGAAACTGTAGTTCAGTTAAAGATAAACTAACCATGTCTTGTTCTCTGTTGCAGTTACCCTGAAGATGTCACTTATACCATGGCAGTGTGGGTGTGAATGACACCTGATCAGAACAGAAGTATTTTGCACCTATTTTACCACTGTAATTCGGACTCCAGTAGGGGGAAAAGTGGGCTCCTGCAGGCTTGTAGGAGACCATTTCAGGCATTTTTCAGGGCAGTCTCTCCCACACCTCTGACTGGCTGAGGGAGCCTGTCATGGAGCTGATTACCACTGAACAGCAGCATACCGGCTCTTCTTCAGCTGTTTTAAGAAAGCAAAGCTCACGACTTATTAAACAACTACTTTTAGGTAAGGCTCACCACTTAGAATTCTGCACAGAGAAGGGAAGGGGGAAATTCCCTTCTGCTCCCACATTGCAGCAAACCAAAGCAGGGCTTGGGAGAGCCATGCTGGGGAGAGGGAAGCCCCTGCAGCTGGGTTACCCTGTATCCCATGCCAGGTGGTGGGTGCAGGGACCCAGCATGCCTATGTTCATAGCTCCTAGAGCAGGGGAAACTTCCCTGCTCTGCTCTGGGCAGGGCTTTTAAACTCCCTGTCAAAGTAGGGAATCGAACAACCTGACTGACTGAGCCCCATCAGGGGCTCAGCCTGTACTAGGCTGCCCCTGGAAACACATGGGGCTTCCCCAGTGTTCCCAGTAGGGCTGTGAGAAGTTTTGGGAGCTGATTGGATTTGGAGGAAATTCGGCCGCCAATCTCCAAATCTAAATTGAATCAGTGGACCAATAAAACGGTCCAAATCAATTCAAAGCTCTCCGAACCGATTTGGAAAAGATTTGGAGAGTTTCGATGATTCGGGCTGGGAGCTGGAGCCAGACTTGGAGCTGGTAAGTAGGGGGTGAGAGAGGAGGTGGGGAGGGGACCATGGGGGGATCCCTGCCAGGCCCCATCCCCTGTCTGCTCCCCCAGACCCCCGCCCGCTCCCCCAGCCCTCCCATGGCTGCCCTACCCAGCCCAGCTCCCAGTGCTTTAAAAAAAAGCCCCAGTGTTCACTGGGTGCTGCTGAGTGGGGGGGCGATCCCCACTGCCCCTGACTGCCCCATGCTGCATGGGAGGCTCTGCATGAGCTCCCTGAACCCCACCACCTCCACTCTCAGCTCCAGCCCTTTAAGAAGAAAAAAACCCAGAAAAACCCCGGGACTCACTGGTTCCTGCAGCAGCCTTGGGGATTTGCGGGGCTTGTGCAGAGCTCCCCATGTGACACAGGACAGTGGGGGGTAGCAGGGATCACCCCCCCACCAGGCAGTAACCGCTGAGTCCAGAGGGGGAGGGGGTTGTAAAGGGCTGGGGCTGGGGCAGGCGTGGCAACCATGGGGGACCTGGGACAGTGGGGGAGTGAGGTTGGGGGGCTTGTGACAGAGCCCCCCCATGCAGTGTGGGGCAGCAGGGATCACCCCCTGCCTGGCAGCACCCAGTGAGCTGAGGCTTTTTCTTCCCCAGAGCCGGAAGCTGGGACAGGCTGGGCAGCCATTGCCGAGCTGGGAGAGCTGGCAGGAGATGGGCCTGGCCTGGCTGATTCAGACATTCGGCAGCAGATGAATCTCTGAATCAGATTCAGCTGAATTGATTCGGGACAGCGATTCAAATCACCAAACCAAATCAAATCACTGTCCCCTGAATCAACTGAATCTGAAGTGACTACTAGCTGCTTCGCAAAGGCCTAGTTTCCAGGGCTCTACTGCCTTTCTTCTCCATGCTTCAGGTAAGTTGTTTTGGGTTTGTTTTTTGGGTTTGTTTGTTTTTTTAACGCTTTTCCCCACCCTCCCTCTCCCCCACAGTTTTAGGCTATTTCCAGCCAAATAGCTGTTTTCCAGGGCTTCAAGGGAAACAACTAAATTTCAGGCTTTCACCTGAAATCCTCTGAAGCCTGAATTACAGTGGTCCCTACTTATTTTGTACAGGAGTACATGCTATGCCTAAAGAGATCAAGATCCAAGGTGTTTCACTTCACTTCATTTCCCTTTCCTCATGCCTCTTCTAGATGCCAAAGGTGCAGATTGCCTTGTGCTTGAATCCTGTGCCATGAAACATTCACACAGCTGGCCCTACTTTCTCTCTGTTCTTCTCTCCATCAAGACTCAGCATTGTAAGGAGGACCTTTCCTGAGATCTGTAAGTTCACAACAATTTCATAGTCTTATCCTACTGATAGAAACGAAAAATACACTTGCTCCTGACAAATGTAACTGGACTAATCTTCTGTGTCACACCTACTGTTCCAGGAAGTGTAATCTAGTGGGACCTGGTGTTTTGGGATTACCTGGGGAAAGCTCCTCTCTTGGTCTCCAGGTATTCACTCAGGCCTTTCTGCACAAGGTCCAGTAATTTATTACATTTCCTCAGGTTCTCCAGCAGTCTGGGTTCAGGGCAGAGGGAAATTACCTGAAAAGGACATGGGCACCAACAAAAAGCATCAGTACACAAGGTACATCATGGCAGGGAAAACAAACGAATTGAAAGGAGAGGTGAATGGTGAGAGCTAAAAATCTCATTTACAAAAACAGTTTCATCTTACCTTGCATACCTGGTGGAGTAACATTTAGGAAGGTCACAAAAATTATTATCTTGAATTCCTCCAAATACCAAATTGTGATGATCAATGTTCAAATACAGAATACAAATAGAGAGAGAGCTGCTGTGGCGAAGAAGGCCAGGGAGCAGAAGAGTGCAGAGCAGCAATGCCAGCACCAGGGAATGGGGCTAAAGCAGCAGTGGCACAGAGAAAGGAAAGAGTGAAAGTAGGAATCAGGCACTAAGGGGCAAGTTGGAGGGATGACAGCCATGCCAGACCAGGCCAGGCTGCAAAACCACTTGACAGAAATAGTTTATGGGTCAAATCTGGAGATATTTTATGGGTAAAGGCCAAAGCAGATCACAAGTTGTGGGTCTGCACATTTCTGGATGTGATCTGAGAAATCTCCAGGGCAAATTTCTGTAGCTCACCATGGCAGGGTGTCTTGAAGAAGCATTAGAGCTATGGCTAGTGGCTCTGCATCATTTAGAAACATCTCATGAAAACAGAGCATTTCAAAAACAGTGCATTCTTATTTTACACAGTGCTGTGCATGTCTATGGTGTCTTCAAGGCTTGTATGAAAAACAAGAGTCAAACTCTGCCTTGGTGAAAGTTGACATAACTCTAGGGAAACCATTATAGCTGCATCTGTTTTCTTTTGGGCTGAACTAGGCCAGTCCCTGCCCTGAAGAATTTACAATCTAAGCAGCTGGACAATGAATCCAAAAGAAAAAAATATTCAGTTACAATTCATCTTCAGATAACGTACTAGACCAACCCTCTGACAGAGACATGTGCATGCCATATACAAGTATGTACTACAATCTTAACATACAGCCAGGCCACATAAGCACCCACCTTTGGGTTTTCATTTGCATTCTTCATAATTGTCCTCCAGGCCCTATTCATGGTTTGGTAGCGTTTGCTTTCTACAGGCAGTTGTCTATTGATGTCCTCTGAGCTAAAGATGGGCTCCAGGTACAGCCAGGAGCGTTGGCATGTCAACCACTCCTCCAGGACATCCTGATAGGAAGGCAGGTCATTGAGTCAAGAGGTCTGTTACATAAGCATATTGGCTAAAATATTTAAATTATGCACAACTGAGCTGTGACTGGAGATACAGGCAAACACCTACTGAAACTCTACCCCTAACACTAAAAAATACAACCATGGCCTCTGGGTAATTATTACTGTATTTAAAAATATTAAACAGTAACTATCATTGACTGGCTCAATAATCAACAACAACTAGGATGGATGGGCACAGTTCACATCTGCACATTGGTCCCACCCTTTTCCCATCTAAGTAAAAGTTAAAAATCCTACTGACTTAATGTGTAAGATCAAGCACTTAGAGCTATTGTTACTGAACATGTCTACACATGCGTTTACACCAGCCTAGATTTACTCTGGTGTAAACTACGATGTACTAAGGGTTTTCAGGCAGGTATTTAGGGATTAGGGAGAAGATTTACACCCAGTTCCCTGCAGCCCTGCAATGGGCCCCTGCTGTCACTGGGGAGAGCTCCAGGTTCCCCCTCATGCTAGCCCAGGGGCTGGCAAAGCGCACTGGGCCAGGAGACACTTGTCTCCTGGGTCCAGGGAGGCACTGCCTGCTCCTGGGGCAGGGACAATGTCCCACGGCCCCAGCAACAGGGAATTCCTGACCCTAGCTCCCCAACCAGGGGCACAGGGCTTAGAAAGAGCTCCAGGGGAGGGGCAGGTCCCAGACCCCTGCCCCAATCTGCTGGTGGGGTAGCTAGCAGCTAGTTTGGAAAGCAAGCTGGCAACTGGCATAAAAGACAACAAAAAGTCCTTCTACACATATGTAGGGAGCAAGGAAAAAAAATCAGGATCCACTTTGGGACCCCTACTGAATACTCAGGGGCAGCCCACAGTCAGTACCCGTGAAAAGGCAGAACTCTTAAGTACATACTCCATAACGCTATTCCTGAAATCAGACTGGGGCTTTTCACCTGACCGGAGGCGCAGGAAACATGGGGAAGACAACAGATTACATGTAATCAGTCCTGAATAGGTGACACTGTCTCTCACCCCGTTCTCATTAAAAAACTGGGGGACTGTGGTGTCGACACCCACACAGTCAAATGGGTCACCAACTGGCTGGAGGGCCGCACCCAGAGAGTGGTGGTGGATAGGTCATTTTCAACCTGGAGGGATGTGGGCAGTGGGGTTCCGCAGGGATCGGTCCTCAGGCCCGCACTGTTCAACATCTTCATCAGTGACTTGGATGAGGGGGCAAAAAGCACCCTGTTCAAATTTGCTGATGACACTAAGATGTGGAGGGATGTGGGCACGTTAGAAGGAAG